>NC_070636.1:12003035-12303035 GCF_947347685.1 Pleuronectes platessa | reverse complement strand
CAGTGGAGACGATATAGTTTCACAAGCGGCAGAAATAATACCAGAAATTATGATTCTATCTGACACAGCAACCAGTTGTTAATTATGTTTACACAGACACAGGCTGTATGAGTCAGCTCGAAGTCATTCATCATCACCAAACCTCCCTATCAACACACGGCGAGGACAAAGTGTGCGGCCCAATTATAGAGCTGAGGAGGGAACTAAATATAAAGCTGACGGGAGGAGGAACTAAAAATAAAGTAGCCAAGGATGTAGAGGGGAATATAAATACAGGTGCTCACCGAGCATTTCCCCACTCGACTGTACTTCCTCCCATTTTCTGCCACAGCGTAGATATAGATGTAGTTGTCATGGGAACCGATGGCCAGGAAGTTTCCATCTAAATAAAACAAAAGAAGACAGGAAGATTACAAACTGTTTGCAAAATATCAATTTGTTTTACAGACTGAACTGGATGATTAATATGTAAGAGTTGGGCTGCAGTTCTCACAGTTTTAAGACTTGATAAATTATTCAAATTTGTGTGTTAATATTTTAACACAGAGCCATCTTGGTGAAATAAACTATAATTGTAATAGAAATTCAGTGTACTGATGTTTAAATAATTGTTTTTCTGTTCTAGTTACAGCTGTAAAAGGGTGTTAACGGGATGTGGTTAAACACTGTGCTCTGGGACCTTCAGACCTCGGTCTATACTTAATAATGGAGAAGTTGCTAAACCACAAACCTCTTAGTATCACATGCAACTGTCTGGAAGATATTCTCATCAATAAACCCATAGTCCTTCATTGCACGTGTATATAAGTATAAATCCTTCATTGTTTACTTCAGGATCTGACTCCCATGGATTCTTCCACAGCTGTTTATCTGAGTGAAGCCGTTGCAGAAAAACGGTTTCCTCTTTGTTGAGTAAACTTCTCATGAGATCTCATGAGCATTGTATAACACGTCATAAACTAAAATAAGACCCCACTGATCTTTGATTTAAACTGTTTCCACTTTGTCTAAAAAATATTTATCCTGGGATTATTGTATAATATACATGAATAATATTTTGAGAAATATATATAGATATCAACATACCTGGACCGAAGCACATAACAGACAGCTGTTCATTCCCGTCTGTGTGCATCGTCACTAGATCCTTGGAGTCTGTGTCCAGCACCAGCCACCTGCACGATCAGCGTGTTTAATAATGTTTAATGATGTTGAAAATCTGCTCTTGGCATTTTGGGATGGACTGAGATCTGTACCTGCCAGTTTGAGTTCCTACGGCAACCACAGCTCCAGTCGGGTGGAAGCCTGCTGATTGGGCAGCGTCCTGTCGGGAAAACACAAAGCACAACAGAGGATGTTTAATGTCAACAATAAACAATAATAGAATATTATGTATATGGTAGAAAATTGGATGTCTTATTAATGTGGGCGTTCAAAACACATTATTTTTCTTCTGCATGTTAAGTTCCTGAAGAATCTCAAGGAAATCAGGACTGATCACATCCCATCTGATCCAGTAGCAGAAATATTTTATTTGTTCAGCACTGTGTATTTCCCCTGCCTGACCCCAGGGGGCAGTGTTGACCAACAATACCTCCAGGTTCTTGGCCCAGATGAGCTGGTGGGAGCTGGAGTCCCACAGGCTGACCTGCCTGTCGTAACCGCAGGTGAGGAACTGAGGCTTACAGGGATGAACGGCCAGACCCCACAACTCATCAGTGTGACCCTGTAGACGAGAGGAGAACGTTATCTGAATCCTAGAGACACTTTATCTGCTACGTTGTCACATACATAAAACTGTAAGCTCGACCTTAGGTACAACAAGGAAGAGGTCAGCTGGGACAACATTTAAGAGGATGAGCTGTGACAATAATGGTTTAATAGATAAGTGAATACAGATAATGGATTTAAGTAAAAATGTAAGTATTTGCCTCTTTTCTGTTATTTCATTGTAAATGTAATGTTTGTAGGTTGTGAGCAGTTGGTCACATAAACCAACATGTGAAAATAAAAACAGCATACAAATCTGCTTTTATTTGCAGCCCTTCACTGTAGAACAAAGGAAGGAATACCACACCAGGTTGCTGCACCAACCTGTGTAATGGGAATGAATTCTCCATCCAAGCTGCCCTGCAAAACAAAGTTCTTGGTGGTCCCGATGAGCACCGTCTCCCCTCGGCCCTCCGCGATGGTCCTGATGGGACCAAACAACTCAGGCACCTGTGGAAGAAATATATGAAACCATTGGTCCACCCAGAATCAAATGCCAACGTGTGCCATAATAAATGTGGTCTAAATGTGGTATTGTGGTCTCCTCGGACCAAATAAAACATGAAGGATCTATAAATCTCATCAATACAAATATGCAAGAATGTCACTGAGAGCGAAAATCCATTTAAACCTCTGTAATATTTATGAAGTGGCGCAGTGGTCGGCATAGAAAGTCTGCTGCCTCAGTCCTGAGTGAATAATTCTGGCTGATGTACGAGACGAAGACCTTTAAAAGAAAGAGCCGGATATGCAGCCTAACATTTGATTACCTCCGCCAAAGAGTTTATGTTTTTATTTGTTTTTGTTACATCTGCCAAGGTTTGATTGCCTGTCCGTCTGATAGTCGCGGCATTAAACAAAAAACCCTTGGATGTTTATCTACAAAACTTTAAAGTTTGGAGCGGGTCTAGATCAGATGAGGGATTGGGAGAAACGGCATTTAGCAACTTTTTTCATTGATTTCTCACAGATTAATTCATGGATCTTCATAAAAAAATAAAAAAGAGGCATACATTTATGATTGTATGCAATTTGATGGGATCCAAATAAAGCCCATGAAGTATTCACTCTACTTAGTGTCCTTCTATATAAGAGAATGTGGATGAACATAAATAATTTAACCCTTAAAAGTATGTGTAGCCTTGTAAAGTTCTCATGATTTGTATGACTTGAACTTCTTCTCACCTCCACCGTCTGTATCTGTTGGTAGCTGCTGTCCCGAGAGACGAGCCTCCGGTCTTTACCCCCAGACACGAGCGTGCCGTTCCTCAGCATGCACAGAGCAAAGATGCTGCCCTCGTGAGCTCCTTGGATGACGTGGCTGATGCGATTAGTGCCTGCGTGAGAGAGACGGGATGAGATGGATGAGAGGGTTCAGCCGGACATGGAGGTTGGCTGCTTGAAGCGGGCAGATTAACAGACACACAGGGCGAGCAGCAGAGGAACTTGAGATTGCAGAGCTGCAGATGGAGGTGAGAGTTTTTCCTCTTATTGGTTGCTCATGAGATCCAGCTCTGTTCTATCCTTGGCCTGACCCCGTACTGATCTAGATCTCCTGACAGCTTCAGAACAATGAGACTGCTTTGAGTTTATGACCACAAAAATATGTTCTTATAGACACAGACACAGTTTTCATTTAACTGTGTTTTGGGTTTCGTCTCTTTGGCTCCCTCTCGTTCCAAGAGTCAGGTAAAACCACACACATAGTTTCCCAGCTTTGTAGTATAACTGTAAGGCTGTGTAGTATTTTTGTGAGAAATAAGTATTTTAATCCTGAAAACTCTCTCTTTCACTTCCTATCATCACTAAAACTTGCAGGCAAAGGTCTGTGCCTGTTACTGACACGGGGTCAGTAAGGGTCTGTGAGGAACGCCATGTACCTTTCCCCCACACCAGGATGTTCCCACTCGAGTCTCCAGTTATAGCGTCTCCATTTTCTGCAAAGGTCACGCACAACACAAACTTGGGCTTCTCCTGTTTCTGTAACACCAGAACACACATCTTATATTTAGCTGTACGTGGACTTAAATCACATCGCAAGTTGTCATGATCAAACTTTATTGTGGGTGACAGTTTGTTGACGTACCTCAAACAGTCCTTGCTTCTTGGCCAGCATGCCTTTCTCCAGGTTCCAGAAATAGAGATGTGACTTGCCACAGGTGACGACGATGTTGCTGTCTGTCGGGTGAAAGTCTGCAGCAAACACTGACTCGTTGGAGCACTGAACCCAAACACATAGAACAAGAAACAAGTTTAGCTGACGAAGACAAAGAGGTTGAAAATATGTTATACTTAATAATTATAAAAAGGCCGTATCCAACACATTCATACACATATACAAGCAGTATAGTACACATATGCCTTCATACCTTGACCTCAGCCAGTTTGTCCTCTCTCTGCCAGTCCCACACAGACAGCACGTGATCATTGGAGTCGTCTACAACACACAGCGTGTTTCCTCCGTTCTAACAAACAGAAACAGACACAATGCTTCACATGAAAAGTCTTCATTTTAGTTTTTTTCCAGATTCATTTGAGGCCATCATGACCCTGACCTTTGACCTCCCAACTCGAACCTTTTAATCAGTGAGTCTAATTGAATGTTTTTACCAGATTTGAAGAAACTCTTTCAAGGTATTCTTGAGATATCGTGTTCATAGGGCGAACAATTTGATTTATGAGATCACAGCGAGCTCTAAGCCACTGGGATCTTGACCTTTGACCCTCAAAATCGAGTCAGTTCATCTGTGAGTATAAGAGAAATTCCCTCCAGGCATTCTTGAGATATCGTGTTCACAAGAATGAGACAGACAACCCCAAAACATACTGCCTCTGACTACTAGCAGTAAACAATGCAGAGGCATAAAAACAAACCGAGCTTGAAACTCCTCGTGTCCAGACTTTGCTTACCGACTTGGAGAAGGACAAGCAGACCAAGGCTCGGTCGAAGAAGCCTGCGCCCAGGACGTGGAGGGTGTTGAGGCTGACGGAGTCCCACACACGGACATGAGGAGCGAGATGCTGCCGGGGAAAAATAATACACACACAAACACAGGCACAGACATACCATCAGTATGATTTACACTTTTCTGAAGCACACACTGAACTCAGTGAGTGTGTAGAGCACAGAATGAATGTGTTTCACTTCCTCACGTCACAGTAACTCCTCAGTCATAAATCAGCTAAAGTGATAAAACATCAATGAGAGCGCTCACTTACTTTTCCATCTGAAGAGGTGCCCGCCACCTGCCCGGTTGCGATGGTGATTTTGTCGGGGTGGACAGCCAGGCTGGCGCAGAAAAAGTCGTGAGAAAAACAGACATGAAAACGTTTTAAAGGCCTTTCTCGACATCAAAAGGATGATTTGAATAAAGATGAGCGGCGTGTTGGTGGAACTTGAAAGCGGCGCTCAGTGAGTGAGCTGGTTAAAGCTGTGAATATGATATTCACTTGTGCATTCAACCCAGAGTCTGCTCTAATGCGAGCGGGGAAATGAAGCACTTTAAGATAAATTCAGCCTCTTTCGGATACGACGTGTAGAGCTCTAGCACTCTGTCTTTAAACGAGTGGGAATCTGTCTGCAGTTTGTCTTTTGATCTGTGATCTGCAGATTTATAACTTCAATTTAAATTAACCTCAGAGTTGAATGACATGCAGGGACTGATACATTCCTCATTGTAGACATTCAGCAGGAGAAAACAGGAGAGGTCTCTTCATCAAACGTTGGGGGGGGAATTTGTGGAACAAAGCGAATAGAAAAATAAAAAAATGTGTAATTAGCTTTTGGTGTGTTTGGAATGATTTACAAAACTATTGTGTGAAGGATTGTGACAGTTAAGTTTACACTGTTAATATTGTTCATTTTTATTGTACAGTGTAATGAAGACTTAATAAAAAATAACCTAAAACTATTCACCCTGCCACGTTATGGGGACTTGTCTTCCTTATGGGGACAAAAAGCAAATCCACAAAACGTAAGTAATTTTTATTTTATGGGGAAAACATGTTTTAAGGTTAAGTCTAGGTTTAAGCTTAGATAAGGGTTAGGTTAGAGTAAGGGGGAGGGTCAGGACTTTAGTTGTTATGGTTAAGGTTAGGCTAATGGGTTAGGGAATGGATTATGTCAATGAGTAGATTGTAGAAACAGCGCCTCTTACCATTTGATGTCGTCTGTGTGTCCGGTGTAGTGTCTCTGCAGCTGCTCGTCCACATTGAACAGGACGACCACCGAGGCGATGAAATAAACCGTTTCCCCAGTGGGCAGCAAGTAAAGGTTGGAGCGACAGTCTCTACCGCGGTAACCGTAGCTGGAAATTACCAAGGTCAAGAAATAAAACTTGAAGGAATAAAGGTAAATATATATCAAAATAACTTTGAAATACATACTTTGAAAATATCACCTTGAGCTTTATAAACTGTGAAACACATCTTTTCATGACAATCAAGAAAAAGAAATGTCAGATTCAATAAAGAAAATAAGTGTTAGTTCCATAATTGTAACTAATCATTTATTTGTTAATTAATAATCCATCAAGATTCAACACACACAGAGAATGGAGCCCACATTCCTATTTCTGTTCTCAGATTTAATTTTGGTTATTTACAGCTTTTCTCCCTTTGGATTTCTGCTCGATCGAACAACACACTACAGTCATTTTGTTCCCAAACAACAAATGAAAGGAAGAGAGAAACAACCACGTGTGAAACCAAATAAAATTTAATCAGCACAAGAGGAGCTGCTGACTGTTCACGCAGGTTATTGCTGACTGCAGGCTGCAGCAGAGATATGAGGCTCTGACTGTGGCAGCGCTGCACGGTGAAAAACAAATATCTGAGATGTCACATATGCAGCTTCCTCTCTTCACTACATCACAGGCCAGGCTGGATTCTACATCTGCAGAAGACTACGGTTCCATACTTTACCATTCAAGGGTATAAGTGAGTGTTACAGAGCCCATTAGATCCCAAATGGTGACATTTGATATTATGCACACATACTGTGTATTAACTTGTTTGCACACAATAAATAACAAAAAATGTAAATGCTCTAACGACAAATGGAGAGAACTCAGCAAATCAAGTATCATTTTATCCTTGGAAACGTCATATAATGAAATTCTTGTTGGTCTTAAAAGCTATAAAAGCAAATCACCCCTGTGGTTTTCAAAGCATACGCCAATTATGCCTTTAGTGTGCAGTTATTAACTTGTTCCCACAAGGTAATCACTATGTGCAGAGTAGATCTTTATGATGTGCGAACGAGTTATCATCTTGTGCCAACTACATTAAAATCAACTGTCAGGACTCCTTCATATTTGAACCTCAAGCAAAAAACATATTAAATTAAATTAAAATCACGGTATCACACAGGCTTTCTATGAACACACTGCAGTAGAAGGATACACCCAGTCCAGTTTGAGTTTGTTGCTGGGCAGCTCGGCTCGGGCCTCCAGGCAGTAGCTGTCCACTTGGTCTTTGGGCATGTGCATGGTGATGGGACGACCCTTCAAAAACATTTTCACATAACCTTCCTCTAGAGAGAGCAAAACGAGTGGTCAGTGAGATTATGCACAAGTAGAAAATACATATAACTGGTGGAAATATGTCAGATCATATGGAGTCGTATTTGAAATGGACAAGAAGCTCAGACACACTTACACTGAAGTGTATGCAATGTTGTATTATGAAGTGAATACAGGGTGATGATGTTGAGGATAATGGAATGAAATGATAGTACGTGATGGGTTTTTTCACTATGATAAAGACTCAATTAAAGACAACAAAAGACAGAATTTGCACAAACAAATCAGCTTTTTCACTGACTTTATTAGTCGTTTCAAAACACATGACAACAAAGAGCGCAAAATGAAACTGCAAACACTTCCACATGAAACAGTTCCACACCTCATGAATATTCAGCTCACAGCAGAGGTTAACCAACAGAAATGCGGACACAAGCAGGGCAAAGGAAATGTTGTGAAAAAAACAAAACAAGTCCAAGCTTAGAAAAGAGGGATGATGAGAAATCCTCATAAATTTTAAACATGTTAATACTGAAAATAAATCGTGCTGAAGGGAACCAAAACAAACTAAATGAACCATTTCTTTTATTATGTTTATCCCCAAAACTTGTTAGAGGAAGAATATTATAGTTTTACTAGCTAATTTATAAGGTGATGCTACAAAACCTGTGATCTGTCCAAAACGTCCTTGGTGTGAAAGAACATGTTACAATAAACCTCCTGATTTGAATTGTACAGATATAAAATAAAATCTACTTTTCACCATGAAACTGAACTGTATTATTATATGCTGCTCACCGACTAGTAACATATCTGGAAGTACTGACTAGGAGATTTAACGGGGCTTCGGTAGCTGGGTGTATCGAGAGGAGAGTACGATGACAAACTCCCCGACTTCCTCAGATGGAGGTTAAAATTCGGGGTCTTTCTGATCGGTGGCGGCCTGCAGGCACCGCCCCTTCTGGCCACGCCGGCCCGGGTGCTTACTGAGGTTTGTTGGGGGCTGGCAGCCGGACGGGCCGTTACAGCCGAAGCTGCCGAGCTGCCGCCGGTCCCCGTCTGCTTGGCAGAGCGGCTGAGGTAAATCTGTACTGTGACTATAATGCAGATGGGCAGAAGAGCAGATTATGGAGAGGGGTATTGAAAGGTTGTCAGGGCCGGTTGGGTGGACGGGAACAAGAAGCAGGGCGTAGGGTCCAGAAATTTAAAGGTTGGAGGAGGTTGGTGGAATACGTTAGACACATGTAATGGCTGTTCTTTGTGTCATATATAGTCATTGAGATACTTGCAGAGACACAAACTATTAAAAGGAAACTATGGGAAGTGACTTCTATTATCAACTAACAGAATATTATATATTATCATCAGATAGTTTTTCACAGCGATCTTATTATGAAGTCTTATTTGTAGTAATTTGCTGTTAATAGTTCCCATCATGGATCACTGGTCTAAAACAGTGATTCTCATCCGGGAGATCCCAACCCATGAAGAAGAAAAACTATCCCCTACTCAAATGTACTGGTTTATTTTACTGGCCAATAATTTCTAAGTCATTTCCTAGCTCCCACTTTCCCCAGAATGAAGAATGTAACTTGGTGTTAATGACGGGGAAATTGGGACAGTTATAAGTCCAATACATATGAAGACTCAAGTATCCAATAATAAAGAAACACTAAAGAAATACAGTATTTTCAGTGGTTAAATTAAGCAAATTTCCAACTTCCCCTTTTATTAACACCAAAGTTTGTTCTCTGAAATTATTAGGAATTTAAAGACATTAAAAACTTAACCCCTGAATTTTCTTTACCACATAAAACAATACGAGAAATTGATGGGAGAAAATCCTTTGGGTTTACGAGGGAATATAATTAATTTTAAGGGGTAACCTGCCAAAAATGTTGGGAGCCACTGGCCTTACTGCTTTCAAAAAGTGGTTGTTTCAAGAGTTAATTAACCGAAAGAGTGAATTTATCCTGTTACACGACTGGGTAAACAGCAATATTCTGTGAAGAAAGTAGCCTGGCTTTTTTTTTTATTCTTGGCAGCTTTGTAAACACTTTACTGAAGGGAACTACACACAAACAGTTGGCGCTTGGGGCAGCGTGAGAGAACTACAAGCAGTGAAATCAAACAGACTTAGGGAGTGCCCCCCGAAAAAGAGAGACTGAATGTGTTTGTAATGCAAATGTTCCTTTTTCGGGGGGGCAGCTGCAAATCTACTTGCTCTGAAACTGCGGCGAGGGTGCAGAGGATTTAAAGAGTTCTCAGAAGCACTCAGCACTCTTTGTGTTGTTACTGTGGTGACACAGACTAGATGCCTATGAGGGGAAAGTGAGGCTGTGAGCGAACACACACACACGTCTGGTGAGGCAGCAGCTTCTTCCCCGAGTGGGGAGACACTCAAGTGAACACTGCAAACACTGCAATCGCACTCTGATGCAGCGTTCAGTGCAGGTTAGGTCGCGTGGGGCGTGGGGAGGATAACTGTCGCACACACACACACAAGCACACACACACACACTTTGTCAGCCCACTCCTGCCCCTGTCTGGACGGCTCTCTGATCAATGCACTGAACGAAAAAACTTAAGATATGAATTGAAGTTTCAAAAGAGAAATCCTGATTTAATAAAAGCAAAAAAAATATCATCTGCATCGTCCAGAGAGCCGTGGAGGCCGGGGGGGCATTATAAGGGAGGGGGAGGGGGGGGGGGGGGGGGGTACAGCCTACCTTTGCAGTGGGTCACACGTCGCATCCCTTGTAAAGGTCACAGAGAGAAACACACAAGCACCAGTTGAGGGGCAGACACGGCTTCCTCACTTCCTGGCCTGTCCTAACAGGAGTGCACCTGTTTCCTGGTGTAAATGAACAGCAGCTACTGTCCTCAACGCTCCTAATGAATCGAAGCTCTTTTCCTGAGCGATGGTGTCCCACCCTTGATCTTAGGGAGTGAGTAAATTAATACATCTGTCTGCCCAGCGCCTGCTTTAGCTTTCCTTTTTGAAATCCCTCCACAAAGAAAAAAAAGCTCACTTTCGACATTTCAGTCTCTCAGTACATTTTACTGTATCAAATGAATCCCTTTGATTATAACTCTAATCATAATACTAGAAGAAGTTACAGTTGCAATTATCATAATTTTATTGTTTAATATTTATTAACTGTCACCCGGAGGTAGTTTATGTTATAATAATTATCCCTGTAGCATGTTTCCTACTGATAGTCAGCATCCTATCACAGATGGCAGCAGATTTTGAGATGTTTAAAGAGGAATAGCAGATAAAAACTAACACAGATTGAAAATGTACAAAGAACATGCATGAGTTAATTTAAATTTCATCCGATCATCGTATTTGCAAGATTTGGACCTCAAATGAAAAATAAAGACATTAAACCACCACCACTGTGTGTCTAAGTCTGTACAGAGTCTAGATGAGGTTTGTTGGGGGCGTGCAGCCTTAACTGAAAAGATCTGGAACCAGGTGTGTAAACCAAATGAGGAACAGCAGTTCAATTTATACAAAAATCCATAGCACCCAGGAGATGAAAATTCTGATCAATACTAATCTCATTTCACATTCTGTGCCTCTGTCTGGTTACCGTGCGCTTTTCCTGCTTTTAGTTTAGAGATAGAACTGTGTAGGAGTTTTCTTATCTGGTGCATGGAGACATTATAAACTCACAATTAATGTGCAGGACAGTCTCTGCTCTTAGTTCTTTCCCTTGTTTGTCTCCATACAAACTGACTGGTGAATATTTATTTTTAAGGTTGGAAAAATGTATCTTTATAAAAAATATAAAAAAAATTATATATATTATCTCAAGGCACTTTACCTAGTCAGGTCAAGACCTTGACAAAAGAGAAAGCCAACAGTTCCCCGCAATGAGCAAGCAATTTGGGGCTCGTGGAGAAAACAACCTCCTTCATTTCATCTAATTCCCTTGAGCACGTGGCGCCAGAGTCTGTGAAGTATTGATTGGGGAGTGGCTCCTCAAATAATCACATGTCACTCTCAGCTGTCAGTTAAGACGTTTCCCCCGTTAAGAATCAAATAACGAATTAAAACCAAACTTGCTCGGGAGGTGAACACTGGAACATAGATCAGTGTGATAAGAACGACAGAAACCCTCTTGGAGAAACAATTACTTGATGTGTACTTTGACTTCTTGGTTAAGTACATTTCCCATCCACTAACACAGAGGACGGGAGGGGAGGGGGGGATATGATACTGCAGCGAGCCATCAGGGGGCGATCTAGACACTTTTGCGTCATTGTGAGTCGTCCATCTTTATATAAAGTCTCACATTGATAATATCGACCAATCAGCTGGAGAGGTGTCATAGCAAACCTCTGAGCAGTTAGCTAATGTAGCTAATCCAATGTTTTTCTCAGTCTCTACACAAAAGAGGTGACAAGTGCAACGTTTTTATGACCCATAGTCAGAATAATGAGAAAAAGGGAATAAGTCCATCATTGAATTTAAATAGTGCAACAAAAAAGAGAAAATGTGGACAAATGTGGACACTGGGATGTGAAGATGAGTCATGGATGAGGTGGAATGGTTACTTGTTAATGGATGGATCATGGAAAAGATGAATACATAGATATTTGAGTTGCTCTCAGTGGTTCTCTGTGCAGAAAACAGTTCAAAGGACTGACTTAAGCCATAATTTGATAAACTGCATTTCCCCTTCACAGTTTAATCTGATTTGGGAACTTTCATTAGGTTAATAAATAGTCTGCAAATGTCCTTAAAAACGCATTGACCTCTGACTGACACAGGGAACCACTGAGCAGCTGGTGTGTAAGGGCTCTCAGTGGGTGGTATCATAGCATGTGACAATCACGGCTATCAGGCTACAGAGCCATGAAAAGCTTCTGGTTCTTACCTGCGTTAAACACCGGATCCCTCTGTTTGCTGCAAAGTAAATGAGTAAACACACAGCTGTCAATCAGCGTCCCGCTCAGGAAAAACCACATCTGCTTTATGTCGTTGATTTATCTGCTATTTATGTGTCAAACTAGAAAAATCAGATTAAAACACAGACTATTATCTTGCTTGAACAGAAAATGTCAGTGATGGGTTTGTTCGTGGCTCTCAAATGAAAGACAACATGGCCATCAATATGTCCGTGGTACCTGTCGCTTTTTTTGCCGCTGGAGTTGCTGCCGGTGGATCCGGCGCGAGTTCGGTTGCCCTTGGAGTCGCCCGAATCTTTACGCGTAAGAGTGCCCATGTGTTCGTTTGAGTTGGCTCTCCTCACAGTGCTGCGGTGGGGAGCGAGGGAAGATGGGCAGAGGCAAATAAAGACAGAGAGGAGGAGAAGGGGAGAAAAAACAAGAAATAGATTATGAAACTACCTGATGCTGCTTTTTTTTTTAAAAACACCCTCTGGTAAAGTTTTCATTGCAGTAACTGCTTCTGAAAGCACACGCGGGGGGGAGGGGGATGTATTTATTTGATGATTCAACTAAAAAGTGTCGTGAAATACTACCTGACACTTTTCATAAAACTGTGTGACTCAGAGCAGTATGTGGGTATATCTGTTTACTCCACAGTGCTGATTATAACTACAGCTCGAGTACAGACCTGTGCAGATTTGCATATTGGCAGTGCAGACAGTCTGCCTATTTACAACAATGAAAAGGCTCCATCAGCAGTCCAATGGCCAGTAGGCACAGTCACCTAATCCTCCCTAGGGGAGAGAAGTCCATTCACATCGTAAAACTGGCCAGTGGCCGTTATCCCTTCTGGAGAGCCTGCATGTGTTTGTTCACTAAAGAGCAGAACAGAATAAAAAGAGAGAGACTGTTGTTTGCTGCGTTATCCCAGGAGGAATCACAGTAATTGGGCTATAGGGTATTGGGGGAACACTGCTGTGTTTGTACTCCAACACTGATGGGATTGAGACTAATCTGCAATTTAGACTAATCGCAAATACAGACAGTAACCAACACAACACGCTGCTGCAAAGATCGATGAGTCAAATGACATGGAGCGAGCGGAACAGATGAACCAAATTAGTGAAAGTAAATATATACTGATGGTTAACAGCTGTAACTTGACACTCTCACCTGAGAGGCAGATAGAGAATTCTGGTAGATCCAGACAAAGAGGACAAACTGGACAGACTGGAAGGACATCACAGAGTAGACGGACAGGACATAAGGATATAACATCATAGAGGAGAGGACATGTTATCAGAGAGCCATCCAGTGGAGAGGGACAATACAAGAGGGCAGACATGGAGAACAGAAAAGACAAACACAACACATGGAGATAAACAGCTGACGACAAGTTATACTCAGTTGAGTTGAAATCCCCAATCTCATGCACATTTAAATGAGCAATTATATACATATATTTAAATTGAAACATCTCTTCGGGAAATAGACTGTAATAATATAGCACTTATTGACCTTTACACTGATTTACAGTAGAGGCAACATCAACCCATTCACGCACGAATTCATACAGCGTTTCTGTACACAGTGCTTTTTCTATCACACACGATTCATCCACTGTCTTTACATCCATCAATGGACACTATAGAATGGAGACTGGACTGAAACCACCAAACTTCTGGTTAGTGGACGACCCTCTCTACCTTCTACCACAGCCGTCCTTGGGCGTGGTTTAAATATTTTGTTGAATGTTAGAGAGACTTGAGGTCCATGACCTCGGTAGTACTTCTACTTTATGAGGAGTCAGATGCCCTTAAAGACACAAACCAACTCCAGGGACAGCGAGCAAATAGACCAGATCCAAACATTTCCTAATTTGATACTGTCCTGCTTGGGGTTTGAGGTTCGTTTCCATTAACTGTTTACATTTCAAGGTGCAGAGACCTTTCTTTACTGTCCTCAGAAGCAGAAACAAAAGTACACACAGTGAAAGATAAAGAAACAATTTCTGAGGGGAGTGAACATCTGTTTGGACTGGAGCTGGTCCCTACTGTCTGCTGAGCTTCATCTGATTATGGTAATGACATCCAGAGATGGGAAAGGCTATTGCCCTCCTGACAGACTAGATTGATAACCTGTGCCCCATAAGCATGTACACACGGTACACACGGTACACACACACACACACACACACACACACACACACACACACACACACACACACACACACAGTAGAGAAGATAACAGTTCTGTCCCTCTGATTATCAGCAAATGTTTATGTAATTGGCTTTGTCTGATAAAAAGGCAGAAATGTGATGATTTATGGCTGGAACAGTCGGACATGACACAGACACAATGAAAAAATGCCAGGGGAGAAATATGCAATAATCAACAGGAGCATTCAGCCGTCATATCAATATATATAAATATTTATCAGGGCTGGACAAGTTTACAAATATGCTGTGGCACAAATCAACTTCCACTTGTAGCCCAAATCATTTCCCTTAGAAAGGGTTCAGTTTCAGTTTCCTCACCTCTTGTTGGCCGGTGTGCTGGTGTCCTTCCTGGATCCAGGTCCAGATGGGGAGGGCAGAGTGCCGCTGCCTTTCTTTGGTAGGACGGTGCCGTTGTTTACTGTGGGCCGTAACGGCAGGGTGGCAATCATTGGCCTGGCTGGAGGAAAGAACAGCAGAGGAGCATATTCCGTCATAACACTGGACTATAGGGTCCATCAGCGAGGCTGCTTTTAATGGTGTTTGCTATAATCTATAATCTAAAATCGATATTACTTTATTTAGATACACTACGGTATACCAGGAGGGTAGGTGAAGTACAAAGAACTCCGAACACGCATTGGAAATAACACGTTTATACTCGTGTCCTAAACATTACATGTAGTATTGTGTTTGACATTTTGTTCTAAATGTTCCTACACTATACTGTTTTTATTTCAGACATTATAAGAAGGAGGTTCGGCCGGGAATATAACATATAAAGATGATTTGTTGTTGTTATATGAAGCACATTGTGACTGTTGATTATGACCAACAAAAAAATATTTTTAAGATAGCACAATAATCACAATAATTAAGTATTTTTTCCACCTTTAGCCATTAGGTGGCTTGAGATATAATAATTTCCTGTCCAGTTGAGCGTGATTACAATAACAGTCATAATTAAAAAACTAAACTTGCGCCTTAATAGTTTGTAATTGTTAGTGAGATATTAAGTGGACCCATTATTGTCGAAGCCTTAACCACTACAGATATACAACACTCGTTCTGCATGCTGTTCAGTAAGGGGTTCAAAGAGATAATATAACATATATAAACACATTAACTTGCTTTAGAGACTGTATTTCAGATCTTAAATGGATTTATTTAACGTTTTAATTCAACCACACACGCACACACACACACACACACACACACACACACACACACCAGGGACATACGGCAGTCAGACAAGCCGGGAATAACAAATCCAAGCTGCAGCTTTGTCTGCAGTGATAAATATTTAATAGACAGTCTTTCATCCAGCAGGGACACGCACAAGATCAGGCGCACACACACAAAAACACACACTCATGTGCATGCACTCAGGCCTACACACACATTCTGCTCCGTTATCTTCCTTGTAGTAATTACCCAGCAGGGGCCAACTGAGGTTGTAATTTTGTTAGCATGTTAAAGAAGATGAATGTGTGTGATGGTGTGTGCATGTGTTGAGCTTTCTGAAGCACATCATTGTGCTTCAGTGGAGTCGAGCGGGCTGCTAGTGGAGAACAATAAGGGGGAGCAGCTCTGCATCTAAATCATTATCCTCCAGCTCCCAGATCAAACTGAACCTCCACCCAGTCACCACTGAAGCAGCAGCTCACTCTGTTTGGGCCTAATCCCTCAAATGCACGTTTGTGGATGTAAAGACCCAAATGAGGTGCAGGGGATTTCATATGCAGGCTTCATCTGCCTGTGGGGTGAAGGTACAATGTGTGCCAGACAGTCCTCAGCTGAAATCGACTCATGCTGTGTTGTTACACAATAAAAACGGAGACACAAAAAAATCTACAATGTAAAATGATGTGATGATGTGCTGCTTTGTAACATTTCTTACATCTGCTTCCTACATTATTCACAAAGAGATACCAGGTGGAGTGGGAACAGAAATAGAAGGAAGAACAGAGAAAGATTAAGTGAATTTTACTAATGCAGAATCTAATGTTAGTAAAGCTTAATTTAATCCTATTAGTTCTGGTTTTAATCTACTTTCATAATAGTCCTTTGAATTCACATGTTTAATAACTTATTCCCACACTGTTGTGACAGTTCAGAATATTTTCACATGATTTCACGGACTCAAAGTCTAAAAGATCATGTTTAGTGTTTCCCTTTGGTAAAAATAAAGTTTCTATCTACTACTTGTGTTTACACTCAGATCACAGTGCGTTGACCTCAGGCGGTGCAGAACTGACAGTAACTGTTTGTTTCCTGTCGAAATACTAAACTATAAACAACACAATACTGTGCAGGCGGTGACTGAAATGTGTTTGCTCGTACGCACAACAGCAGGCCTGGTTAGTGCAGACAGACCACACAGTCAGCCTACCTGGCTTCCCAGCATTGCTGTCTGCTGAGGGAGACAACAAAGTTTAGAAGGAGGAGAGAGAGGAAAGTGAGAAAAGAAAGAGAGGATGTCTATCAAAAGTGGGTGAATAAGCCGGCGAGCGTGTGTTGCTGATCAAAAAGAACTAATACCAGAGGACCCATTGAAAATGTTTCGGATACTGACTCATTCAACAAGCACCTATGTCGTGTTTTACCTTTAGTGGGTCCCCTGCGTGACCCCATGGCCTGCTGCTCCTCAGAGTGGTTGAGCCTGCGGACCACGTCAGCCAGAGCCGACTTCAGCAGCTGGATCTCGTCCTCCTGCATCTGGACCCTCTGCTCCAGGGAGGCGATGCGGTCGGTCACCTCCATACTGCTGGCGGCTGACGCACTGTCATCTGAGGGAACACAGAGAGCTGGTGAGACGGTGGCCAGTTTATTAGGTACGCCTGGTACAGTGTATACCAACAGCCCTTAAATCTTATTGCTTAAGAGTTAATTTTTATGCCCCTGTCTATGTTGGTGTGTTGGTTTGTTTCTCAGCAGGATTTTAAAAGAACTACTCATCAGATTTCCAAAAAACTTGGAGGAGAGGTGCCAAGAAATAACCCATAAAATCTGGATCCATAAAAAGGGGACAAAAAAAAATTCGCCAACTTCACAGAGAATAATTAATGGGTGATGATGAAAAAAAGACATATTCAGTGAACGGATATCTAAGAGTGCATGTCATTTTTATGCAGCGGCATCGTATATGAAAAGGAATAGTGCAACATTTAAAAAAAATATATTATCTCCTTTCACAAAAGTTCGATGAGAAAACGAACTGTAAAGAATCTGTTTTACTTCAGGTCAGAAACAGCTGAATCTGAGAATTCAAAGAGAAAAGAGAAAAGGCAGGACTGGGGCGAACCCCATTCAAAACCCAATCTCCCTTTCATCCTTTCACACGTTCAGACTCTTGGATTCAAAGAGCTGACGTCGCAAAGCCTTCAGTCATGAGCCTGTTATTAATGTCAGCTCTTTGAGTTTAAACTTGACACATTATTTTCACCTCTCCACCTGACATCCCGACAGAGGCCAAGCTCTGGTCACCAGGGTCTACTTCATTAATGATAAAACAACATGAACACACACACACAAAAACTCACACACACACACATGCAGGGTCCCCTCCATTAAGCTTTTGATGTCACAGCGATGTGATGAAATATTAATGTAAATCACTGCTGTGTTTTCCCTGCAGACTTGTAATAAAAGTCTGATGCATTATGCATTAGAGAGCAGGCATCTGGTGATTAGGCAGATCTGCTGTGTGCGTTCCTCCTGTGAATCTGCTTTAAACCCCGACTGCCACAAGCATTATTGAAAACGCAGGAAACCCTTGACTTTGGTAAATAACATTCTCAAACAATCAAGTGCGACAGCAACGCAAATATTCAGAATTCCGACAACACGGTGAAAGCAAAGTGGTGTGATGAAGGTCTGAGTCGCCTAGATAAATAAAAGCTGCTCAGGGATTCAGGACGTCCCTGAACAGATTTATACTTTGCCTGTAGATAAATAAATCTCTCATGTTTGTTGTATTTTTGTTGGCAGAAAATGTTATGTAGTCCATACATTCATTCCTGCCATAAAAAAATCAATAAACATAATTTCCCCCTCTGAAATTATAAAAATAAAAAAAAACTCAAAGTAAAGTAAGAGTTCATTCCAGTATTAAGTCCAGTGAAGACATTTTCGTTGCCGGAAAAAGTAATTTCACAGATTTGTTTATGACAAGCTCAATTAGTGAGTACAATCTGTTAGTTGTCAGCTGATTATGAATTGTTTGAGTCAGAGGGAACCTCCATGAGACCCGATGGTGCATTAAGCAGATGGGACGCTTAAATGTCGACACAGAAAATGGTAAATCTGAGCAGATTCTAAATGTCTGAATCAAACAATTAGAGCTCACACACACACACACACACATACACACAAACACATCCTCCAGTGCCCTCTTGTATTTAGCTTCAGTCAGTCACAGTCATTACTGCTGTCTTGTGATTAACTCTCACGGTGACAAAGCTAACACACTGTCTATTAGCAGGATGACACAGTCGATTTTTCTGATTTGACGCAGATTAACAGCAGGATGACATCATTTGTCTGTACTTTCCCAAACTGTTACCACGGTTTGAAAATAAATCCATTGATGTGTGATGTGACGACAACAAAGTAAAAATGTAGGTGTCAGCACAAACTTGAATTTTGGTCATTAATCACACCTCCACCTAGTTAGGGAATTGGAGATGGATTAAACCATATACTGTATATAAAGATGGACGACCTGATAGCTCTCACAAAGTGAAGCCAAATCATATTGATCGCCAGCTGGTGGCCAGCTACGGGTGAGTTGGTAAACCTTGTGTCCTCCATGTTAGTGGATGGGACATGAGCCAAACTAAAAAGTCAAAGTATATGTCAATATAGGGAAAATCTTATCACAATGAAGTTTGTTCAGGTGTAATTGATGATATAAAAGGAGGTTCAAGATCATGGTTGGCAGCTAAGACTAACTCGCGAATGGTCGAGAGCGTGTATCGGCGGGATCTTGATACCGTGGCTCCACATCACTACTGCACTCCAAATTATGTCAATATGTTTACTTCGGTTTGTACAATGGAAACACGTTGTTCATCTTCATATACAGTCTATGGTATAGATGTACAAAAATGTCAAAATGACTGATGACATGAATGCATGAAAAGTGAGAGGATAACTCAAGTTATTACAATTTACCTTGAGAGGGAAATTTCGGCTAGACCCACAAATGTCAACATGCTGGTGGGACTAAAACTAACAGGAACAACTAGTTCATTATCCTCCATCCTCTGAGGACCATGATTTTCCAAAACTGCAGGAAAATCTGTCCAATACAGGCTCAGAGATTTAAATTGACCAACACTGCCGTCCTGAACCATCCAACTGTGCCAGGGTGACTAAAAAGCATCAGCGGAGCAGAATTGGATGTCAAGGTTGACAAGGTGTGACAGGCTGTATTGTTATGATAGCCATACATCTGTCGCCCTTCATGTTTGCACCCTCTAATATTCTCATCTGTCCACTAAATGAGAATCCCATAATGAAACCACACATGGAGTCAAATGAAATCTGCAGGTGTTCAGTCTGATACATGATACAACCAGCACCGTATCACAAAGCACAATGAGAAATGTGTCTGCCTCAGTGTATATGCTCATACATTCACTTACAGACTTATTACTACTGAAAGGAAATGTTTTCTTTTTTCATAACACACAGTGCCAATCTTACTGCTTCATCTTAAAAAAAAAAAAACATTGACAAAGAATATTCCAGAGATAAAACTGGATCTTAATAACTCTCTGCTCACCTGACATGCTTTCTTTGAAGGAGCCCTTGTTCATATTCACATGTGAATGTGTGTCACAGAGTTGATATCCACAGATAAAGCTTCTATTATCTGCTCAGCATCTGTTGTGGGTCTGCTCCCAACACTGACACTATGGCAGAGTGATACCGTCAGTCGCTGGAAAACAATGACTGGCTGTCACGGACGTGGTACTCCGGCTCTGGGCTAACATCCTCCCTCCATCACTCTGCTCCCCAGTTAAAACCCTCTGGGGGGGGGGCGTGTCGACGCCCAATGAATCAGAAAAAGCCAGTGCCAGTTAAGTCTGGTGTTTTTTAGAATATGTGTGTTGATGGTGTGACTCTCGTCTCCAGCTGAGTCAGTTTGGATTTGGCTAAATTTGGCCCTGATGTGACTGCGCCACTGTGGGGCTCAGGTCACATGATTTCTGTTCAGAGGGGCAGTTATCAGTGAGCTGTCAATCTTACTCTGACAGCAAATCCATCACCACATGTTTCCCCCCCCACCCTGTCTCTCTTTTATCCCCCACAAAATCAGATCATTACCCCCACCGACATACATCCCCCTGCCCCGGCGTGGTATTCTCACTTGACAGCCGGCTTTTTCACTCCATTTTTGTCAGTCTCCTTCCAGCGGCAGCCCGACTTCTTTTTCTGTCTCTGTTTCATTATCTAGTCAATATGTGGCTGGGTCACCAAATTCTTGACGGATCCGAGCCCATCTATCTGCTCAGACTAATGCGTTGTGACACTCTGCTTCCCTATTACCTCCCTCTGCAGGATGATGTCTACCTGGCAGGGCCACTCGCCTGCCCAAAGCTTGTCCATCACTTCCAACACAGAGATTTGAGGAAGGGAAAACAGCAAACAGACAATCTGGAGTAAATGTTCCCTGCTCTAAAACCACCACACCCATCATCAGCTGCCTTTGTCTCCATCTTAATTTTGAGTCATTTACTGAACTCACTGCCATCAATAACAAACACTGTGGGGTGGGCACATGCTCTGACTCATCTCATCTGCTGCAAAGATCAATACACCGAAGGATTAGAAGGACTGAAATCGTTCCTGGGAAACACTTCTGAGGGAGCACTCTCGCATTTTAAGCAATGCAGCAGCCCGGTGCTGAGCTGAGCTGTCAGGCTTTTTAGCTGAGTCACTCCTTCGCTCTGTGTGCACTGCCACATTCACTGCAAGGATGTAAATATACACAAAGATACAAGAAATAAAGGAATCATTACATTAAAACTGATCAAATATCTCAATATGTGACACCCTATTTTCTTTTCTCTCTGTGGTGCAGGGAATCCAAACAATGAAGCTCGACCGGCTTGATGGAAAGTTCAGCTGCCAGGTTTAGCTGCACCACAATGGGGGGTTTCGAAAAACCACCACCAGTGTTTGCAAAAAAGGCAACAGATGAAAGGAGCAAGAGGCTGCAGGAAACGGCCTGTCACAACATTACGACAATGATTCCTGTTTTTCACAGACAGAAAGCTAGAGCTAGAGCTCAGTGCGGCAAGCAGACTCCCAGCTCAGCGGCACCTTGCCAACTGTTTTTAATTTCAGAACCTGAATGCATACTGCCACCATAGTGTCTATTCAGCAGCAACTGCAAACTGTGCCTCCATTTCTCCACAAACCAATGAGTCACACTTCACTATAGACCTAATCATAATCAAATGCCAGGCAGGATTGGATTTCTTTTCTTTTCCAAGAATTGAATGAGGTATAGAGAATGAAAATGAGTTATTCAGATATTATTCAAAGTACAAGCGAAGACAAATGTCATGCTTGAAATGTCATCCTCAATCAGCTGTCAGAAGAATTCCATTTTTTTAAACCAATTCAATTGGAAGTGAGAGAAAAGAGTAAGAGAGAGATGGAGGAGAAGTTATTTGAAATGTCATCAGTCTCGTGTGTCACCTGCAGCAGGCAGTGGACTGTATTAGCTGATCAAGCGGCCGGATTAGAGAGACAGACGCTTGGATTACAAACGTCCCCTCGTGGCTCCTGTTGGACCGGAGTTTAGGAGCTTTATATAGAAAGAGGTGGATCAGTGAAGGGGAAGACTTCACACACGTCCTGAGTGGAGATTACAGAGGAGGAAAAGGGAGTCAAAACATGGCAGGTCGAGCTTGTTTTCAAATCCTAGTGTGTGTGTATGTGTGTGTGTGTGTGTGTGTGTGTGTGTCTGTGTGTGTGTGTCTGTGTGTGTGAGTGGGGTCAAAGAGGAGAATGATGAGCAGCCAAACGACCTCCCACAGGAGATTCGAGAAACATGTTAGAGGATTCCTTCCTCCCATCAGTCACATCCTTCCTGGAGTCAAACTCAGGTCAAATGGGAATCACCTTGCTTCACAGTCACACAGACGCACTCACGCACGCACACATACACTGATTGCATGATCAGATGTCACAAAAATCCCCATCTTTATTTTTCTCTGTTTCCTAACGGAGTTTGTACAATCTATTTGTAGGGGATGAGGGCAAATGAGGAGATTTCAAGATTGCTTTAGAGAATAAATAAATGATAAAATCGAACAAATCAAATTATCACTCCAGTTTGCACAGTGAATCAAGATTAATCATGTGAATTTAATGTGCCATACGCATTAAAGCTGGCCCATCTATCCATCCATTAGCTAGAGCCTACTGCTTATCTTTTGAGTGCCGCAGGGGGCCGGAACCAATCGCAGTTACTGCATGAATACCGAGATATATAATTCCACCTTTAATTTGTCTATTTTAGTACTTTTTAGTACCGGTGCTATATTTTAAGGTATGAAAGGGGGGAGAAAGTTTTCTTTTCCAAATGAATTGATAATAAAGATGCAGGGGAAGGACAATTAAAAAAAACAAAGCACAGTGTAAGCTCTAACAGTGGACTCACTTCAACCAAAATGCTGTTCATTCACTTTAAATGGGGTTACGTCCAGCGTTGCAGAATTCCATTGTGGTTTCATTGGGAACTTTTTATGCAACAAAGGAGGCACCAGCCAATCAAATCGTGACCTGAAACCTGGTGCTTTCATCTAGTTGTGTATTGTATTTTATGTGTGCTTCTCTTTAGCACTGCATTGATAACTAGCATTGCACTTTAACACGAAAGCCGGCTATCTTGTGGGTCCCAATCGGATGGCTCACCCACCGTCCAGCGTAGCACCATCCCTATCGAGCAGTTTGCAGTCCCTAAAGCTGGGAGAGAGTGAGACGAATCTAACACCAAAAAAAAAGAAAGAGGTAAGAGGGTAAAAAAGAAAAAAGAGGAGGATGATATGGCCCATTGAGGCGGAATAGCTCCTTCTTAACTCTGACACATACTGTATATACACCGATATCCCTGCACACAGCTTTACAAAGCGCACATACACACGCTCTCCTCTGTCAAAGAGGAAGTGTTCACGGTGTAGAGGAGGGATTATGCTGGATATGTGGAGCAGATCTTGCTCAATGCTAGTGATCCCTAAACTGAGAGGGTTTGAGCTCAGCAGCAGGCTGGATTTGTCTTTTCTTTCCCTCACCTCTTTCACCTCTCGCTCTATTTGTCTGCCTCGCTCTCTCTCATTAAACTGTGGTGGGGGTTAGGAATAAATCAACCGTGGGTGGACAAGAGAGAGACTATAGTTACTGTCTTTCTCTAACATTTACCCTCAATCCTCAGGCTCTCATCTATGTTGTTAACCTAAGAGATTGCTTTTTGGTTTAGAGCGATATGGAGACTCACAAGTGTGGTAGGAGCTGCAGCGTTGAAGAACTGCGACAAGAAAAATGATGCTCGCCTGGTCGATGAAGATGATGTTGAATCCTAAGTGCTCAAAAACTGGTATATGATGTCCATGGCCCAGAACGGCTCCGCTGCAGTCCAGAACATAATTTATACCAATCTATACCGGGCCTCAATGTTATCCGTAATGTGAGATGAAAGACAATACCCTACCCAGATACAGCCTGTTCAAACTGCCGCTGTCTGGAAACCGATAGAGAAATATCAGCTGCTGATCCACCAGACATCAGAGCTGCTTTCTTGCCTCGGGCCAAAAAACTGAATTCATCCTCCACACTTACTATTTTTGAGACTTGAATATTTATTAATTTTCATCACTTGACTAGAGTAGCCTAAAGGGACTATATCTGCAATTCTGTTACACAATGTTTTGTCGCATGATGACAATAAAACAAAATCTTTAAATATGGTGTACATGACTCAGTCCTATCTACCTGTAGTGACTCTTCATCCCCCCTGAATCAACAGCAAATGTTCCTCTTACAACAAAATTATATGAAAACCATGACACAACCCTCACTTTTCACAAGACAGACAGGTTGTGATGATGGCAGCAATTTTCATCACAAAACCTATGATTTGAAAGATGCTATCAAGGAACAAAAAAGCCTGTGTAACAAGTGACATCTCTGGCTGAATTCAACTGTAACAAAACAGCTATGACTTTTGGGGAAGAATCCGAAACACTAAGTCATGGTTGGCATCGGCTCCAGCCTCTGACACACGCCTCTTTCACAGTCTCAACCTTTCTCCACATAAAACAGGGCTTTGTCTCTCTGTAACAAACAGCCAGGAAGGAACAGGAGTCGGGACACTCGTTCCATCCAGTATGTGTGTGTCTGTGTGTGTGTGTGTATTGCTGTTGTTACTCCAAGTAACAGTGTTGTTGCGGTAAACCAGATTTCCACTTTGGTGTGAGAATGATCTCACATGTTTTCCCGAGGCTGAACTTGGGCCAGTCGTATATCGGCCATCTGGAGGGATGGAACATACTGCGAAACGACAAGATGATTACACAACACGATTGAAGATAATTATTTCTAACTGCATAATGAGAGTTTTACTTTTAAAGTTTCTATTCTTGAATTCTCTTTCAATGCACTGTTTTATATCTTTCCAATGTATTTCAGGAGTTATTTGGTTTTGATTCATTATTTGAAAACTTCTTGAAAATCCAGCTGAATTCAGCTATGTTTAGCTTGGGTGAGCAATAAGCTTCACTGGTTCAACTCATTAAATGTTCTGACCTCCTGGTTGTGACAATGGACGGTCAGTTCAAGCAGACTGTAAGCAGGGACGGATCACTGAACAGACCTACAACTAAAAAGACAAGTCATTACTACAAAGAGACATCAGTAGAGTGCATACCTCCACCAAAGCCCCTTATGAAACCACCTTTAAATTCACTATGATTTCGATCCGCACCAAATTGCACACAATTTGAACACTCATCAATACCGGTCGACTAAACCTGCTTGATTTGTTTCATCAAGATCCATGAATTGTTTTTGGAGAAATCAACAGAAATGCTCCATCTCACGATGTTAAAGAAAGTGAACACATTTCTCTGGATCAATTCCCTGATCCACATGCACACCAAAATGTCTTTCCTGAAACAAACCACATCCTTCCACCAAGTTTTATGGTAATCCGTGCTTTTTGTGTAATGCTGCCGACTAACAAACAAACAAATTACAACGACAACTTAACCTCCTTGGTGGAGGTGATGACACGAAACAACTTCAAACTGGCACAACTACTCGACACATAAACAAGTACAAAGAGAAAGTTTTACAAATAACTGAAACTAACTAAGAATAACAGAGAGGAAAACCAACCAATACTTGTCCTCTTTCCCCACATCTCTGCACCTCTGTTCAATGTACTCACGATGAATTTTAATGGAATCTTTAATGGGATTCTCCCCTTTTTTCTCTCCATCTGTTACATGTAGGCAAAATGCCTGCATCGGAAAAACACACACACACACACACACACACACACACACACACACACACACACACACACACACACACACACACACATACACACAGCTGGGGCTTCCCTCATGTTTCTTCCATTAACAACAGATGTAAAAGACCAATTAGGTTGCTTGGCTTCCTGTGGGAGCTGCAGCACAGGCACCAAGAGGTTAATTATACCTGTTCACATTACAACTGGTCAGAGGAGATCCTGGACTCGGTATAAACATGAAGGGCGACTCATGAGCCGCGACTCTGGGCCCAGTGGAGACAATGTGCCACTGAAGATGATTAACATTAATTTAATTGAGCCGACATTCAACCTGACACAGTAATTTAATTTATCTCTAATTCATCTCAAACCGTTTGGTGGCGTACTATGGGATTAAAAAGGGGACAGGCATTAATATGCGCATATATGAATGTGCACATATGAATGTCAAAACACATACCTGTATGCACATGGATGATTTATGCAGGAAATCATTTGCATACTAATTTGAAACACATTTGTATGTGTGAGTGCGCTTTACAGCTTCTGCACATGTAAAACCATGGAATATAATTCCGCTCTTCTTGCCTTGACTGGACAGAGTCGCCTCCTGACATTTAAAGCATCAGGAAACAAGCACAGACTAAAAATAATAGCATCTCTGTGGGATCCTCCTGACTTGATTTATTACCAATGGCCCTCCCCCACAGGTAGACTTCAACGCACTGCTGGACACATTCTTTGTTACCATGCAGATGGGAAGAATCCGACTTTGTTCTGAAGTACACAATTCTCTTTGTGGCTCTTTCATGGTATTTTAACACATTCATAACATCCTGTTCAAGGACTCATACGGCCTGCAAGTCTCCTCTCCTGACCTTGTGATGGTATGTACACACATAGTGAACTTGAGGATACACACGCACACACAAGCATGCACACACACACACACACACATACACACACACACAGGGTGATAAACTATGCTTATCTCTCTCATGTTCGACTGCCTGAAGTGTGAGTTGCGTTTACAAACACACACACACACACACACACACACACACACACACACACACACACACACAGTCAGTATATATATTTAGCACAGGAACTTGCACACTCCAGTTTTACATGCCTGATTGTTTTAGTAGGTCATGGGATGAGACTGCATGAATGTGTGTTAGTGAAGGAATAGATGATAGGCAGAGAGAGAGGCAGAAATACTCAGTTCAGCAACATCTGCTCCTAGACTGTGTGAAGCTCTAGATTTCAAATTTTGATAGAGTTTAATACAAACATTTTTAAATCAAACAGCGTGCGAAAGTGACTAAGAGTTAATTTGTCTGCAGAAATTGGTATTGTCTGTGTGTCTGTGGAGCTGATCATTCAAAGGTCAAATGAGATTAATTTGTTGCAGCACTAAAACATTATAGTTGGGGGTTGTGCAGTATGACAAAATACACCATGGGAGGACATTAACATCTATTTTCTCATATTAATTCCCAACTGATGATCTTGTTGTGTTACAGATCACTTTACCGCAATATCTTTGTAATTTGGATGCTGCTTTGCATTTTTCATCCCGACAGGAACACTGGCAAGAAAATGTGCGTGAAGGCAACACAAACAAAGGGGTTTGTGTTGGTCATGTCCAACAGCTCTATTACACATATTTACATGGGCTGGCTGTGGCTGAGGGGGTAGAGCGACCACTGTCCAACCAGAAGGGCGACCTCTGCATGTTTATATAACTACAATATTATACAATTAATAACACTATGAAGATACAGTATGTATCTATGCAGTAACCAACATCAACACTATTGCAGGTAGAAGATTCAATCGGAGATGCAGGATATCAGAGTCATGGCTGGCACCACATGAACGTGCATCATTTCCCAACTGGCAGCAGGAGCAGCCACAGATCTGCTGGCTCCCAATGATAATAAACACACACAGCTTGACATGAGCACAATCTGCTGATTTAGACAACATAGCACAGCAGGAGAATATGCGCCTGTGTCCTGCTGCAGACACTCACGACCGCTACAGCATGTACTGTATATGTTTAAGGAATACACAGTGTCAATCAACCTCAGTGATAATGGCTCACTATTCTACAGAACGAAAGAGAAAGAGCGAGGGGAAGCTTAATCGGTAGAAAGGCATACAAATCTGGGCTGATAAGGAGAATGACTCATGAAGCCGAGACACTGCTTCAAACAGTGCTGCTCAATATCTTGAGAAAAAAAACTATTTATAAGCTCACCTCAGGGCGTTCGCTCAAGATCAAAGAGAGGGAGAGGGTTTGACGTGGGGATGAGGGCGAGAACTTACAGAAAGGGGGAAAGTAGAGCAAGGTGAAGAATGGAGAGTTTTAAAGATTGAAGAAGTTCAGCGACGCTGGAAGAATCAAGAGCTGGAGAGTGATGTGATGTGAGCTCTGACACAGCTAAAGGAAATCAATGTCAGCTTGTAAATGAATCAGCAGAGGCGGATGAGTTATCCGACTCTGATCGATATTTATTGTGCCGCTGCTCCGATACATGTTACAGACACAGATGATTAAGGGCAGGGAAACACATCATTTCCGAAGACTCCACTGGCTCACTCTTTCTCCACTGACATAATTTGCAGTTTTATGTGAGTGGTGCAAATATCAGAGTGCAGGTCGGGTTGCTAGTGAGGGTTTTACCAGGCATTGATGGGTACGGCGAAAGAATCAGAGGGAAAATAGGGGAATATGGACAAGAGGATATTTTCTTGTAAATATGTGGTAAAGTATCCATCTAATAATTCCAAAAATCTAGGTCTATACATGGTACACATATCTCGAGAACCGTTGATCTTATCCCCGTATAAAATATCCCTGTGTATTGTTAATGGACCAAAGAATTTTTGAATAATTTGAATAAACGAGATGACCAGAGCTCTGTAGCAGCGGCTGACTGTGACTTTATAGATCATGATAACAGCTCGTTCACGACAACATCATCAACTGATTCTCCAGTTCAGGATTCTGCATATTGAGTCCTATATACTGTGAACTTTGAATAAGCAGGTGAACAGCTCTTTGTGCAGCAGCGTGGTTCCACATAAGGGTTCTGCAGACTGAGTTCAGCGGTTGCTCTTTGCTCTCTGCCCCTAAATTACCACAGGTCACTTTTATAAAATTTGAAAAAAAAAGCTTCAACCAGCATTACCACAGGCCAAGCAAACAGACCACTCCAAACACGCAGCATCTCCACAGACGGCCACAACACCAAAAATACATTGGGGGGAATCAAAAGTCAGCGCAGTCCCTTCCTTGTCCTCCTCCTCCCTGCCAACCTTTCTTGGCTCCTGTGGCTGGTAATGTGAGTGAGATTTACTTTATTCCTAATCCCTCAACACGTGCCATCATCTATCAGGGTTCGGATGGAGATAAGAACAGATGTGCTGCCAAGAAATGGGAGGAGACTGTATGGAGCCTTGTCACCTCTATTGTGACTCAAAATACTTTCAGGAAACATCAAACGAGCCTCTGTCTTTATTAATTTCCCCTCTATGCCGTACATGTCCAGCCCATCCATCTGCACTTCTCTTTTTGGTTGGAAAGATTATCTGATTAAATCAACATTTGGTTTTCTTAATTAAATCTCCCTTCTGTGGCTGGTTTTTGCTCCTGTCTTCCCTCGACCCCAGCTCCTCTCTTACCCCTGCCCCCTCTGAGATCGAGCTGCCATGTTTCGATGCCATCATGCTATAGTGGGCAGTGAGATGAGGGCTGTGCCAGTGCGCCTGTGGTTGCACATCACGCGTGTAGAGCAGGAACATAAAGGGACACTTGATCCATATCTGAGCAGACATCATTATCTGAAAAGGTAAATGAGCGAATCACATAAACGATTGCGGGGGAATGGATTTCTTAACGTGGGGAGGCTGCGTACAGTGAGATGAATATAATATGTGTTTGATCATCAGTATTACAGTGCAGTGAGCCGGCTTTACTTATTAACAGATTTACTTAATAAAACATCAGGGACTTTTGGTGCATCAGAAGCTAATGAATAAGATATCGCCTTAACTCCTCTTTTGGCTCTAATGGTGGTTTAAGTCTTAGCTAACACCTCAACACCTCAAATACTTTTTTTTGTATCTATATTGCCCCTGCAGACATTCAAATCATCATTCATGAATAAGTTTATTGAGTTTAATATGTTTTATCATCGTAACGCAGCAAAATGATTGTGATTGAGTGACTAATAGAGTGTAAGGAGTCTACAGTCAACTGGCTAACTGGCTAGCAGTGTGTTTTCTATTCATCATGTTGTTTAGTCATGGATGTTAGAGCGTCCAATACCCTGAATCAAATTGGGGATTTCTCTGACCCTGCATACTGAGATCAGAGCTGAATCGACACATTGACTGACAGATAGACAATCTGCAACAATATTGATAATTCATTTATAATTCATTACTGGTTCCATGACCTGCTTTTCTCTGTTTAATATAAGATATATTGGCTATTTTTCACTTCACACTAAACAATATAAATGATTAATCAAAGTATGAATTGATTCACAACATCCACTGAAATTCATGAAGATACCACTGTTGTGCATTTTTGAGTAGTAACCTATTTCCGATCGCGACTTGAAGGTGCATTCAAGGTCGCTCCTCTCGGCCATGTGAGAGAAAGCCTCCAAAAGGCATTGCTTTTGGGTAGTAATAGAAGCAAGAAGACATTTTCTTCAGCTGATGTCATTCATCCCTCCATCCATCCATTTATCCGTTATCTATACCATTTTTCCTTTGAGTGGCTGGAGTCATGATATCATGACATTGGTGAATTCTGTTAGAAACCACATCAATCTCATTACCAGCAGCACAACACAAACTAATTTAATCAAATCTGCCCTGTCCTCCAGACCCAGCTGATTCACAATGTGATTTAACACAGGAAAAAAAGCTTCTCTACAGGATTCACTTCCCTCATCAGCCGTAATCAGTGTGTGTGTTTGTGTTTGTGTGTGTCTGTCTGTGTGTGTGTGTGTGTGTGTGTGTGTGTATGTGTGTCTGTGGCTCAGAGTGTGTAATGGGGCTAATTTTCAGTTAGCCTGTGCTAGCTGACCTCCTGAGGACAAAGCGTGCAGCCTGCAGTTTAGCTGACCTAGTCTTTGAACATTAGTGTGGTTGGGTGCTCCACAACACACGGGCAAGGGGAGAGAGAGAGAGAGAAAGGGAGGGAGAGAGAGAGAGGGAGAGGGAGAGAAAGAGAGAGAGAGAGGGAGAGAAAGAGAGAGAGAAAGAGAGGAATAATGACATCATTGGCTTTTGCTCAGAGTGGATCTGGGTTCCGCTACACAACAGCAGCAGAGGAGTATGATGTCACTCTAGCCTAGAGGCCTAACACACAAGCAAACACATACATACACACTGGTCCTTAGGATGTGTGGATGTGAACACACTCCGACTGACACACACATGTCAGCCTTAACTTTGACAACCACTAACACACAGGCTCACCTAATTAAGCAGTCTATTGGAACAACGAGGAAGACAGTGAAGTTAGAGTCTGTCTTGGATGTGTGTGTGTGCACGTATGTATGGGAGAGAGAGAGAGAGAGAGAGAGAGAGAGAGAGAGAGAGAGAGAGAGAGAGGGAAGGAAGGTTGGATAATCCCTGGCAACAGCCCCTGAGCAACATGTCTTTTTGGATCAACTTGCACTCTGAGAAGAAACATGACTTGTGAAGGATTACACACAACCCTGTACAGTCAGACAACTCACACTCGTTCCCTCTGCTCAAAGTCATGACATCTGAAGTAAGCTGAGGAATCTAAAAAAGTAGATAAGCTCAGGTCCTCTACCTCTTCTGGTAAAAGAGACAAGACAATTAAAAAAGAAGGACTTATCGGCATGTGTTACTGCTTTGACACCAAACTCCTGTCACTTGTCACCACACGACTGAGCTTTGAGGGCAACACATAACATTTGACCCTTCCTGGGCCGAGTTCCGATACATGAACTCTGCGTATCTGCTGATACCGAGAACCGACCTGATAGTGTATTTTAACAGCTGTATTCTACTCACCCCATATGTAAGGGAGGATTGCTGTAATTGTTTTATGGCCTGGTTTTACAGTCACAAATAAATAAATAAATAATTTTAGCTAGTTTTGGCGAATGTTTCACTACCAGAAATCACTTTTTCTTCAACGTTCTAAAAAGAGTATTTGCCAGCGTTAGTACAGTGCATCTGCTGTTTTGGAGTTCCGAAGAAGTGTTTTCTGGGAAAAGAAAAGGGCAGTTTTATCTGTGTGAAACTAAACTTAAAAATGTGGTATCGGATCATTAAATAGATTTACATACTCGCCCATGCCCCATGTAGTATTTTCAGCAGTATCGGAGGCATTTACGATGCTGTTATCAGTACATATCTCGTATATACTGTGCTGCAGAAGCTGTAACTGCCTCTACATTTCCTCACAATATGTTATGTATCTTCTATTAATGTGCACTGCTACTCTTGTTTTAAAGGTCAATCCAACCGACCAATCTCAGGTGTAATCTCTGGCCCCGTCAGCATTTAGCTCATCACATAGGAATACAACACGTGAGCAGAGAGGACGAACACTTCTTTCCTCCCTTCGTTAATCTGGGTCATCCTGAATTAGCACCTACATCTGCTACTTTTTCCTGTTTCCTTAGACTGGATAACATCAAAAATTATAACAGATATACTGTTTATATGTAGTCATAGATGGACTTGATTTACCAGTGGAGATTGAGTTATGTAGAAATCTTATCTCTCTTTACTGTAAATACTGTGTGAAATATTGCAGACATCTTTCAGCTTTGGATGACCTATATCTCTACTATACGCTTCTGTGTCTCCTTGTCTGCATCTGCTCCTTTGTGATTGCTACAAATTTAATGAGAGAGATCCACAAGGGATAAAAGCTTTCAACTGAATCCATCACATCAGTGATTCCAGTATCCGTGGCAGGAGATGGTGCTCTGCAATTCCACATCCACAATTTGCTCTATTAGACAATGATACTTCTTCGACCTATCGGCTTCTAGTGCTTACACAGAGCAGTAACTATTATTGATTTTTTCATTATCCATCAATGCCACTTTAGACTACTCTGTGCTTCAACTGTAATAGCTTAGGCCCACAGATCAGCAGCACCCAGTCACTGCAACTGCTAAGTACACAGGGAAAAATTGTAAATGTTCAATAACAGCAAATCAGATGCCACACGAATGGGAACAAGAGTTAGTGAACTGGCTGAGAGACAAAACTATGATGTGGTTAATACTCCCTCTGCTAAATTAGTCTCTGTTGGAGACACAGGTTAGTGTGGAGATTAAACCCTAACTGGAGTTAGTCAGTAAGACAGTGATAATTTCACTCAAATGGACAATGTAGAGCTTCATTCTAGAGCCTGACCGCTCGATCATAGATGCTCAATTAAGGATATAAATGTTAGTACGTAAAATATAAACAAAAACATACACAACATACAGAAAGAATGAACACAGATACCAAAATGTCTGTGAAAGGCTAATAGAACCAAAATATAAAACTGAGATACAAGTACGCAGAAGAGCATATAGTTTATAATTGAATGTACTTAATCTCACATAAAGGTTTAGTTGTTTCTTGGAAATACAACACAAACTGATCTCACTCTGATGTGTCATGCTGTTTTCGCTCTTCCCTGAGTCACCCTCTCTTAGTTATAGTACAGCAGGCAGAACATGAGGAATAATGTGCTTTTTCTGTGTCATTCAGCAAACTGATTGCAATCAACCAACAGTGGAGAAATATATTCATAGCATACCGCTCTGTAATCAGGGCAGAGCTGAGAGGAGAGGACTGTTCCTCATCTCCCTCCTTCTTTGTTTAATAGCTCTCCTCGGCTGTCGTGCACTGTTGACATTATCCTGGCACTGATTACACCAACTTCCTTTTAAATCTACAGTGGGGTTTTCCCCTGTAAATATCTTGAATATGAACACCATATCGTCTAAATCTACTGGTTAATCTATACTGGTCAATTTGGACCAGAAACATGTTAAAGTCCTGCACAACAAAATAGAGGTTAAACCCGAGAGCTGGAGCTGAAATAGCTCATGTCTACAACACAGACACACAGACACACCTCTGCCGGGTGTCAAGTTTAGCCAGTCAGCTGATGACATGTCAAGTCCAGAGAAACGACATGCAGCTGCAGGGGGAGAGCGGGACGGGGGAGGAAGGATTAGTTAGTTTTACCGTTGCAGAACTGTAGCAGGGATGAGGTGTCGTACAAGCTGCTGTAGCTGGAGAAGCCGTCCTCCATTCTCAACCTCTGCTCCGCTCCCTCTGTTATCCACCACTCCTTTGCTCTGTCTCTCCCGCTCTCGTTCTCTCTCTCTGTCTCTCGCTCTCTCTCTCTCTCTCTCTGCTGACTCCTCTCCGTTAGTTTATCGTTCACTTGGCGGCCGAGGCGCTCCCTCCATTCACTCTGCACGGGTCAGGCTCCCTGGGTGAGTCACCATGGCAACCCATTCACGATTATGTCATGTGAACATCCAACCCCTCTTCTTCTGGTCCTCTTCTTAAATCCTCAAACCCCCCCTCTCACAAAAAAAAGTCCTGAACTACAGCAGGGGGGAAAAAGCATTCCCTGCTGAAGAATGACTGCACCGGGAACGACAGAGACACACGAGGAGTTCAGGAGCTGCTGTCTTTGAGAGAACTTGTCCTCTCCTCCCTCTGTTGTCCTCTCGTCCTCCGTCTGCCTTCAGCTCAGGCAGCTGGGTGTCGTTAGCTCTCGGTGATCAGCAGCAGAAAAACAGCTTTAAGAGGGCTTGAGCTGAGAGGGCAGGCGGGCAGGCTCTGGCATAGGCAGTTACTGTGTTTGTGACCGTGTGTGTGTGTGTGTGTGTGTTTGCGTGTGTGTGTCAGAGCCTGTGTGTGTGTTAAGATAATGCTCGGGACAGCCCAGCCTTCCCCTGTCACACAGTGTGGACAAGTCCGAGTACAGGGGGCTGGACCTGACGGATGGATCCTCCTACTTTTGGTGAGCAAGAGAGGAGAGAAGAGGAGAGGATGCAAACAATGAAGGAAACTAAACCGATAGTTAAATGACTATAAAATAACTTGTGCTATATCCATACAACTCCTTTTTTTCTTCTGAAATAGAACAAATCTGGTCTGGTTACACTTGGTGTCCTCACTTTTACAGAGTTTTAGAGACACTAAATCAGAGAAGTTTGGAAATGTATGTGGCCCGGTTTTAGTTTGACAACTATGGGACTGCGTTTTAGTCTGGTTGGGCAGAAACTGAACACTCAGCTGATTGTCATATTACATTAATCATATTACGTGAGCCCAACGTTTTATTCTCAGCAGCCAGTGCAGAACACAACATGGATAGTTTGCGCTGCTTATATTGTGAGACTGCAATGACTTCCATTCATTTTGAACCGCCTAAAAAAACCTTATCCCTGACCATGAGCAATTCATATCTAACCTTAACCTAACACAATTCACATCTAACCCCTAACCTTAACCAGGAGCTCAGAAAATCCTCTGATCCTGAGAAGGTCGGGGTTCATCCTGGAAAAGGTTCTCAGGTGGTATCAAAACAAACCAAAACACTCCCAGTTGTAGTGGTATGGAGTCACACGGGGACACCCCGCAGCTGACTAATGTCCCATCTTTCCCTGCAGCCGCCACCAAACATATTGGAAGTGAACACTGCCAGAGGATCTCTACTGTGTCGAAACATGATTACCATTCTGTCCTCTGTCTGTCTTATCTGGCCCGCTGCAGACTGCACAGAGACAGAGGGATCCTTAAAACAAGGATGAGAGGGGGAGAGAGTGAAGGGGCAAGGGGAATGATGAAAAGAGAGAAATAAAAATGGGATAGAGGGGGAGGGGATGGAGGAGAGAAAGAAAGAAGGAGAGAGTGCTTGAGGAGGGTGTATGGGGGTGTACCAAATTAAAAACTGAGCAGGGTGGGAGTTTATTGAGGGGAAAATGGGGGATATCCCACAGAATATAAGCGGGAAATGGGAGCTTCTAAATTCTGGCTGGGGTTTTGAACATATGTGTGTATGTGTGTGTGTGTGGGGGGGGCTTTACATTATTTATAATTCCAGCTCGCAGGGCAAAATAATAAGGCAGAGTCTGTGGCCTATATTCATGTCGGAAACACTCCCCCTTCCTTCCTAGATCACAAGACGGAGCTGAGAAAATGACACAAAGGCAGGGATGCTCTAAAGACAGCAGAGGGAGAGAAAACGAAACTGAAGCATTTGTTTCTCCCACTGTTGGCCCACTAGTGGTAATATGATATGTCCATGTGAAGCTCCTTCCATTCAAATATCAGTCAGAATAGGTACACTCGTCTCTTAGATTTGACCTTTAACAGGAGGATGAAAGCGATCGTTTTTTCTCAGAAGAAGGGTGAAGCCTTGATCAGTTTATGGTTCAAGGCCTCGGTGCTGCTGACCTCACAGCTGCAGCCCTCTCTCTCTCCATCAGGAACACACTGCTCTCTGCTTAACCTATTACACAATTACATTGAGCTTCCAACAGATCTGCAGAGTCTGGGAGCAGACAGGATTATGTGCGAAAACAAGGTGCTTATTGTGACGCAGCTTAATGTCCGTGTTGCGTTCGCACACACTGCATTGCTTGTTCGGTGAAATCATTAGGATATTACAATTGCAAAACTCAGAAAGTAAGATTGTGGGTTGACCTTTTTTCGCCGTTTGTACACATCGCCCTTTGTTCACCTCGACAGTTAATATTCTTAGAATGTGTTAAAGTGTCACAAGGTATCTAGATTTACATGCAATCAGACCTCTGAAGCTATAAACCTCCTGAACAACCACAACATCCAGTGATTTCATTCATGTACAGAGAGGAAATCCATGCAGCTTCAGTCCCAGAGTATGATCAACACACAAAGTATACATCCTTTGTGTTTTGTTCTGACGCCTGCAATCACAGGGGTGTTTGGTCTAAAAGATTCAGATTACTGTAAATCTCAGATTTGGCATCTAGATTAGGGACAGGTCTGTTTTTTGTGTGTGTCTGGCTCTCTTTGCTTTTTTGCTCCCGTGAGAAGAGGGCAGCCAAAACTGGGGTATGTTCCCATCACAATCCACCCCCATGGGTCTCAAAACCCCACCTACTACCCAGAGGGTGGCAGGTGGTGGGACTGCTGCTGCGCTGCTGCTGCTCCACCCCTCCTCGATCCACACCTCCCCATTGTTCCCCCCTTCCAGCACCCCGCAGGGAATCCAGAGGGTGCACGGACACACACTCGGGCGTTTACAAAAGAGGCATTTATGGGGGGAACAAAAAGTAAATAGTGAAAGAAATGTAAAAAGAAATTCAAGCAAATAATGTGCTCTGATGGCCAGATCATTTTGTATAAACTGCAGGGTCATAGCAAATGGTATGCTACAGTCTCAACATGTAACAGCTGGCAGGGCTTCAGTGGCTTACTCAAGATCACTTTATCAATCCTCTTACTTTTCTCACCTGCCCTGCTGATTCTGTTTATTTTTAACAGCTTTTGTTCTTTGGAGGTTGAATTCAAACTGAGTGGGTTGTTCACTTCCTTTCCCCCCCTGTTTCTGACAGAAACTGCTGACATTGGTTGCATCCACAGATGATCAGTCAGTCTGTCAGTGGCCAGGATTATACAAAATCTAATCCAGAGCTAAGAAGGAAACAGGGTCAATCCTCTGTATGATCCAGCCATCTGTGCCTGCCCTGGTTATTGGGCTTCTTTGTGCTTTACACCGAATTAACCCAACCTGGAGTTTAATAATTCATATAAAGTCTGATTCCAGACAAAGCCCAGAGACATGTAATATGCAATACTCAGTCACTCTGGTCAGGCTGTATACACACCCTTATCACAATGTTTTATGGTGCTGCGGAACTGGTTAAACATTACAATATAGTAGCACCACTACATCAGCTTTTTAAAATATGATTTACAAGGGCCTCTTAGCTGTCCTCATCATGATACAGGAAAAAAAGAAAAGGCACAATTTACTTTGCGCTGCAGCAACTTGAAAAATGAGAAGTGAATGTGTTGAATCTAAAATGTAAACGCATCAGCAGGTAGCAAAGGTCACTCAGCATGAGTCTGTGCCAAAGCAAAGTGTGTGAGCCAACAGGAACGAGAGAGCAGAAAATCCTCACCCTGAAATAAGTGTTATTCATTTATTTCCCTGGTGATAAAATTCACGGGCAGCTCAAGATTTGACCACTCTAAACATTACGCAAACTAATTTCCTTACAGTGCAAGAAACTGAAAATGAAAGGGTTGATATTAATGTTACACTCAGTTTAATCAGTGTTTTGCCATGCGGGCAAAACAGCTTTCATCGTTGAAATGTATCAACAACTATTAAGGGGATTGCAACTAATATGTTGTACAGGCGTTCATGGTCTCCAGAGGATGAATCCCAATGATCCACTGTATTTGCCTCAGTCACACCGGCTAAGACACTTGTTTGCATTTGGGAGGGAAAGATCCCTTTTGTTCATATTAAGTCATGTAAAATTAATTTGAATTTGATGTAAATTTTTTAATTTGAATAAAAAGTGTTAATTCTGTGATGGCTGTTGACAGATTTAGTTCGACACCTACTGCAAGTATGGAATTTGGTTCAATATTTTTGCATTTTGAAATACCTGCTAAACCTGCTAAATGTATTGGTGTTTAATGCTGATTAGAAAATGTTAACATGCTAGGATGGAAATAGTTAACACCATACCTGATAATCACTAGTCAGTGTCCTTTTATCAGGTTAGCATGCTAATGATAGCTTTTGACTCAGAGCTGTGTCTTAGTACAGACCAGAGACATAATGGACCATGGCCATGACAACTGTCAAAGTGCAGGTGAAATAAAACCTTCTCAAAGATGGTTCCTCTCATTTTAGGTTGTTCTCATCACACTGATGCATGTTCATGTTCTTTTTATCAGATGGTTATAATTAGTTATTTGATGTTATCAAAAAATGGGGAGAAACATGATTGGCTGCGCAGAGTGACTCATGATTGATCAAGCAATAATATCTCATGTTGTGAGATGTGATGGACCTGCACTGTGTGGAGAGCCCAGAGTAACAGAGGAAGTAAAACTGTCAATGACTGACAGGTTGGCTCTTTATCCTCAACAGTCTGGACAGGAGAGCAGAGATGGTGAGAGAGGGAGAGACAGACTGGATCTTAGTGACGATTGAAAATAACTCAATAGTATCAGTATCAGCAGTTATCATATCTCTGAACCTGCTGCGGAGATAACCTGTCATTTCTAAAACATGCTTATTAATGTTGACACTGAGCCAAGAATAAAACACAGTTTATGACCCTAGTTCCCTCATATTGAAGAGACTGATGATGATTTCAGCTCATGAACCATTTATCAAGGTTTACACAAACACTTATTGGGAGAAACCTGACGTCACTGTCTGCTCTGTGTGTGTCACTGTGTTGTGTGCGCGTGTGTGTATATATATGTGTGTGTGTGTGTGTGCGTGTGTGTGTGTGTGTGTGTGTGTGTGTGTGTGTGTGTGTGTGTGTGTGTGTGTGTGAAGACAAATAGTTTACCCAGAAAGATCAACTTGAATCCATAAAGAGTCCTTTTCCTCCTCCATGAATTATGTGGTGGAAATGTGACCTAGTTTCCCTGAGCAGAGTGATAACACATTACTCACAGCACTGCAGAAAAGCACACAGGCTTCATCAGGCAGGATAAGAGGACTCTCATAGCAACATCCTAAAGACTGCATTCAACACTACCTGCTGTGTGATTTATTCTAGTAAACCGTCTACCATCTAACATGCCATCCTTTCTGCATTACTATGGAAATATTTGTTCGTATAAGGCAGGAGGGACCATGGCCATGAGTAGGTTTACATAGGTTCCACTGTGATTACCATAGAGCAAATTGGCCGGAAGCAACTGTGGTAATCAGGTCCACATTGTTCGAATGTGATCAGGCAGTCAGTTTTAATTTGTCGCACTGTGCGTGTAGAAATCCACAGCCAGTCTGTCGTGTAATATTTAGAAACTCTCCCATTTACCCACATTTAGAGAACGAGGGAGTAATGGGTATTATTTTATAGGTGTCACTGTAAGATTAATTGCATTATTAAATGACAACATGGGTTTTCGAGGGTTTTAACAGTTATATTCTGTCACTAAATCAGATTGCCTTGTCAATAACTGTATGGGTAGAGTGGGGCCAGATTTTGCTTCATCAGCAAATTGAAATAAAACAGTTAATACAGACCACCCTAATGTGGTGCAGCAGTGACGTAAACAAGGTGAGGCTTATCGGATCCAAGGTGAGTGATAGTGAAAGTGTTTGGTGGCTCAGGCTCGAAACACGACAAATCCCATCTCCTGTTAAGTCTCTGTGGATTTCTTGTCCAAGGCAGACGTGATGGGAGAGACAGTGAAGGCACGTGAACGTAGAAGTGGAGAATCTGCATTTGGTCTGTAAATAGCTCATAATCCTGAGGCTGGAGAGCAGTGTTACATCTCCTACTCCAGCTCCTCGTCCCTGTGTAGGATGATGGGAGTCCTCAAGTCTAGTTTGACTCATGATCCAGCAGAGGGCGCTCACTATCAACTTGACATATAGTTCGCCCTCTTGACCTGATCAGTAAAGTAAGCCAGTAATGTTACAATGTTTTGCTACGGTAAAACTGAGGATGCTAGCATGATACCAAAGCATCTGAGAAACAGAGTTTGGGAGTTTTTTGTGTTCTACACGGTAGACGGCAAAATAAAAAAAAAAAGAAAGGCTGTGTGTCCACTTTGTACCAAGCAACTGTCTTACTCTTCAATAACAACAAAGCCGTAGGCTAACTTGTTAGCTTTCCACCCATGTGAGGCCGCATAGAAGACACCACAGACAAGTGGAGCTATGTGTTCAAGTTTGTGTGTCTTTGGGTATGGGGGTGGGGTAATGTTAAAAAACGAAATGCCAAATGTCATGTCAAATTCGTTTAAATGGCCACCCTAGTCTATGGCAAGCACCTCTCTTTTTTTTAATATTATATTACTGATTATAGAATGTATATTGGGAGGCTGATGAAATTGGAGCTAATTTTAGTTTTTTATATGTTGCTGAGCAATTAAATCTATATGATTTATCATATTTTGTCAAATAGATGACCTACGTATAATTGTCTTAAATGTTGTTCGGTAGAGGTTTGATATAGAATGAAAGTTTTCAAGTAAAGTACAAGTAGGCCAAGATGTGAACTTTGTAATTGAGCAACTACATTTCATCCCTGGTTCAGAGTCATGGACAACTCCAAGGTCAATTAACACAGGCTTAATCAAAGCTTTTGTGATAAGCCAGTAATTCGTAACACACAGCCGAGTCTTTTAAATTAATTCATCTACCAAATGAGAACCTCTAAAATGATGAAGACTTAAATCATAACGTACAATTCAGATCAGCCCCCAGTTTGTACAGAATGTATAACCCAGTGTTAAAGATAATCTTCCTGAAACAACTCTCTTATTTCAAGCAGCTTTTCAGACATAAAATGCACCTCAGGGATGAAGGTCACACTTTATTAACCATAAAAACGCCTCAGTCTTTGTTGAGATTGAACAGCAGATCCCTTATTGAGTCTCAGTCTAGAGTCAAGTTGAATAAGTGTTATTTATGTAGCCTAAAATAACAAATCACACATTCACCCCCAGTGGGCTTTTACATTTGTACAGTATACAACACTCTGTTTGGATCAGGAAAAACTCCTACAATCCGTCCTTTATCATGAAAAAAGGAAAAATATTCCCCCCCAAAAAAGGTGTGGGCAGACACCCGAAACAGACATTGCCCATGTGTGGAGAACAGGATTAGATTTTCAGTGAGCACACAGGCCAACACTTTGAGAGCTCTGACACCATCAAAGAAGCAGTCAGACAAGTGGAAAAAAAGCAGATGGTCTCATCGAGAGTTTTATTTTGCACAAAGACTACAACATTTATAAAATCATAAATATTATGAAATCATTCCTCCTGTGTCCAATATTGGTGCCTCTTCCCACCTCCATCCTCCCTGCCCTACCTCATTGCCATTAGCTAATGATGCCGTAGAAGTGCAGAAGACGGGTTATAAACCACACTGACATCTCTGCGTCTAATCTATATGTTAATGAAGCTTAACTTGGACACAGAGGTAGAACAGTCATTGGTGTGAGTCTATGGAAATCTGCTAGTCTGACTTCTGTTGGTCATTAAAAAGCAGCGAAAACCACCTCGCAGGTCAGTGGGAGACAGTGTAATTCATCAACCTCCTATGACTGCAGAAATGATGCATTTATCCAAAGGACGGCGATCCACATGCAAGCCCACTGTGCATCCCGGAGTGAGCTGTTTGTTCTCTCAAGCGGCGACAACATTAATCACATCTGACTTGGCTGCTGAAACATCCATGTTCACCCTGCCCCCCATTTCCTGAACCTGAGCAACCAAGAACTCTGCTCTTTCTCTATCGTACAGACCCACACACACACACACACACACACACACACACACACACACACACACACACACACACACACACACACACACACACAAACACACACACATGACATGCACTGAAGTCTGCACATTGCCCTGCAAATGTTCCAGAGGGGCTGAGTACAAATGTCCAAGTCAGTTGCTAGCTCCCTCGTAAGATATCTGGAAAATGACAGATTGAAATGTCAGAATATAGCAAGAAATTCAAGGTGAGCAAGTGGGCGTGTCGATGTCGTTACTAACACTTGCAAGACTGTGTTTTGCTTTGGACTTTTCATTTGATTTGGCAAAAACCTCCAGATGCATGTCGTATTGCTATCAACGTAAAACAACAAAATACGATACGATTTGCGCACAGTTTGATTTATATGTTACAGTATGTCCTGCCACCTGAATGTTCTGGACATTTTAAGATGAGATAAGATTAAATAAGATAGGATAGTATAAGATGATAAGGGTTAGGGTTAGGGTTAGTGAAACGTCCTTACCCAAATTTCCATTTCTCTTTCACTCGTTTTTCATGTAGAATTTATTCATTCTTAATTCATAATTTCTCCTGCATCAATCGACTTTTCTTCCCTCCACTCTCCACTCTCTCCTCTCTCCTCTCTACTGCTCCTTTCAAAGTCAAACGGCTCAGTCCTTTAATCGATGTTCTAAAATAAACTCAGCTGAGGAAATCTGCCTTCTACTGCTGCAGTTTGCTCTGCTGCAAACAGTGTATTGTGGCAGCCAGGCTCACTTTATGTCCAAACACACACACACACACACACACACACACACACACACACACACACACACACAACTGCAGGTGACTGTTGTAAAGCATGTGTGACCAATGATCCATTTCCAGTCTGTTTGATAATGAGAACAGAGGGTTCATCATCAGCAAAGCCACTTGTCCTCATATTCAGTGCACAGATGGAGAGCTGACATCAGCCGGCCATGACGCTGTCTTCGACTCTCATCTGCATTTCTGTACATAATAACCCTCACACACACACACACACACACACACACACACCCTCACACACACACACACACACACACACACACACACACACACACACACACACACACACACACACACAGAATGTGTGTTGCAGGCAGTGGCGACTGGATGCTGATGGGTTTTCACCTTGAGACTTATCGGGTTCCATTGATGCCTCTGTAAGTCTCAGTCATAGGATTCAGATCAGCAAGTGCTGCTTTTATTTCTCACCCAACTGATCTCCTTGAAAACCCTAACCCTAACCCTAACCCTAACGCCTCACACCTCTCCTCTTCATCCTCCCTTCCCTCCCTGTCTCCTTTTCATTTCCCCACAATATATCTCCATCTGTATACAGCCCCATCATTCTACACTTCATGACGCTGTGCTTTTCCTTCACCTAGTGATCTGTATCCCAGTTTATAAAATATACGAATGCTGTCCCCTGCAGGGCATTTGTTGAACTGCAACCGTTTATTTTGTCTCACTCAAAAGTCAGTGCCTGGAAGAGTGTTAACTAAATTGTAACCCTGATTATCAGGAGCCAGCTCTATCTTGTCATAGCCCACCTTTTCCATGGATTCTATAATCACAGTGGCAATCCTCCAAAAGCACCAAATGAGACATGATATCAGACTGTGTGAGAGAAAAATACTTCCACTCTGCAGTGGGGTATTTTCAATGTGATATTGGTGATAAGTTGTCTAACGAGTTTGTTGAATCATCTGATGATGGAAACGAGGACATAACACACAGACTAAATGATTCAGCTTTTATACAATTTGACGTTATCTCCTTGCAAACGCATTAGAAACTGACATGTCATGATAACGGAGGTTTGGTCAGCCGATGGTCCGCCACCTATCAAATGCATCTTGGCAGTCGTTGCCAACATTCTCATTCTTTTGAGTCATATTTAATTATACAGAGGATGGAACCATGCACGGATTGAGACTGAGAGGAAACAGGAAAAAAGAAGGGATGAAGGAAAGGGATGAAAGAGAATTAAACATGAGGGAAACAACAAGACAAGGGGAAGGTTTCTATTTATAACTGATTGTTTCTGTTGATCTGTCAGCCGGTTGTTGTTAATGCTTCAGCTCCTCTGTCAGCTTGACTGCACATTAGGGAAATGACCCTCTACTTAATGCTTTACTGTCACACGTACTGTTAGCATCCTTCTCACAGGAACAGGGGGAGAAGATGTAAACTACAACTTGCTTAAATTGTCTATGTCCTTGCCGTCCCTCTCTTTCATTCTCTACATATCTCTTGTTTAAAACATCCACAAAGTCGTTATGCATTATTTGGATGAAACCTCTGGGGAATCGCTCCAAGTTTCCATATAAGGGCCCAAACTGAACCGGCTCCTCTTTGCAGCTGAATACTTGCTGGGTGAGGCGTCCCAGTGGAGGGCTTTAGTCTATAACAGGATGGACCCAGAAAGACCCCCGCCCTGACAGAAAAGACACATACGCGCACACACACATACATTCTGTGTGCAGATCTAGAAATCCAAACAATTTAGAGAGACCCATGCAAACATATGCACCTCATATATCTCTTTTGAACATGCACAAGTGCAGGAGCCTTGCTGCCTCTCTGTTTAGTCTTACCCATTGGTAGCCCCTCACAGTCGGACATGGCCCCAGAGAGACGTGAGGATCAGGACAGCGTCTTCGTCTCTTGTCTGCTTCAATGTCTGGGTCGCACTGTTTATGTTTCCCTGGTGAAAATAGTTCTTGCTTCTCTCTTTCTGTTTAGCTCTCTTATTTTACTTTCTATCTCCTTCTCCTTCCTCTTCTCTCTCCCCCTCTTTACAATCTGACCAGTGGCCAGTGGATATGCCAATCAAGTATCACACACTGCACCATTGGATGCTAAATTTGTAACCATCAGTCCAGTCCTCCCCTGGGATATGGTTTCCCTGCGCAGTCCTCTTTGGATATAATTTCACTGGCTTTCTCAAAAACGCTTTATACATTTCCCAACATTAAAATCAAATAAAAGAGGGTAATCTGTTTTTCTTCTACAAAAAGAAACAGAGGTCTTCCCTTCCTCTTATAAACTCACCATGAAATGCTCAGAATCATACTTGTTCTCCAGCATATTTTTCGCCTTATCCCTTGAGCCTGCAACAGAAAACACAGTGAGTTCCTGTAAACTTCTTATCCCCTGAGAGACAGGTTGGCCAAAACCTGGCACTGTAACTGAGAAATTCAATATATCTTTCCAATCTGTTGTAGTAGCCTTTGTGTCCTGCGAGGGGCGCTAGTGTCTCACTGTATCTCAGCTCCCTCATGTTGGGAGACATTCTTTGTTGTTTCCAGTTCCCCATGTGTCCTGGATACCAAAGACGTTTCCAGGGTCAAGTAACACTGTGCTGAAGACTGTACCTCTGACAGCTAAACTTAATACCAGTGTTTTATTTTCCATATAAATAAATGGGGAGGCCTGCCGAGCAACTTCTACTGAGCTCAGGCAGAGTCATGGAAGCTGAAAAACAAATAAAGTCCTCTCACAGCAGAGAGACGTTACGTTAAGAGGCAGCACAAAGAGGAATCTGTGAAAGGGAAAATCGGGGGGGAAATCAAAGATCACCGCCGGCTTCGTCTCGTCTTATAAATCCTTCCAGGACAATGAGAAGTGCTCGCCAGGCGCTGTGCAGGTTACTGGTCCACTTGAGTGCACAAATGTTCCCTCAGAGCAGCTCTGATTAAGCTCAGCGCTGACCTCTCCACACACTCATTCTTGAATTACCTTTCAGCTTACTCAGCTGATCCTTTGTCACTTGACTGAGAGGATTATCACGAGGGAAGGGTCCAGCATGTGACTAAGTGGGGTCAGATGGGAGACTGTGTCCGGACCAGGACCAGTGTCACAGAGGTTAGGATTTAGTGTTGTAGCGTGGGATCAGGGTTATCTGGAGGCTTGAGCCAGAACACAGGGGGAATGAGATGTAGTAGAGGGGGCTTCCTCGCTCCGTTATCTGTCCTCCATACCTGTCAGGGACAACCCCCCATCCCCCACCCACTGGTTACCAAACCCTGACCCAGCAGCCCGAGCCTCTACACCCAGCACCACCCGTTTGATGTTTGATCTCCGACTCTTGTTTGCAGAAGAGCTCCAAGGCCCCTTCTGCAAACGTAACCCAAACCTTCACCCCATAAAGACCTCTCGACCCCTCTCGTCCTGGCAAACAGAAAAGTGGACCCTCCACTACTGTGACTTATTTTTACACACGAGCGCAGCACATGCAATTACTTTGGCTGAGGAATTATACTCCTGTGTCCAGAATGCTGTGCCAATTCTGCGTAATTAGACTGTAAAATGTTTAATATGAGTTTTCAGGGCTTATCTCGCAACGGCTATAAACCTCGCAGAGTTTGCATGAGCATTAGAAACTGAGGTAAGAGGAGACGTCAGGCTGGAGCAGGAGTTTCTGTCAATATATTTAAATGCGGTAACCTGGGTATTGTAAAACCTCTGGAGTTGGAGATTTTGCTTAATTGCTGTCGGCCTATTGCCACAGTTAGTTATTAACTATCAGCAACAAGAATAGCGTTATGCTACCATTTGCTGAAGTACTGGGCATTTACAAGCCAGAATTGCATTTCCAACACAGTGATCTTAATGGAGTATAACAGACAAAACACAATGATTATGTTCACCAAGTAAGTTATAATTTCTCCTTGTCCGTCCGTTGGTTGGTTTGTTTGTATGCTTGTCTATTTGTAAGCAAGATTACGCTTATATTACTGAATGGATTTCCCCAAAATTCGGTGCAAAGAAATCCTCTTTTGGTGTGGATTCAGGAATTATTTTTCAGGTGATTTTAAGTTTGGCTAGATGTGGCATTTTCATAGATTTCCCAGGTAATAGTTCATGGATCTTGATAAAAAAAAAAAAAAAAAGGCATATTTGACTGTTAAATTTAGTGTAGCTTGATTGAATTTAACAGGACTGTCGAGCCTCTGCTGAGGTATGCGCTCAACTCAGTGCCATTCCAGTTTCATCGTTATTTAACAGCAGGAAAACCCCTTGAGAGGACAAGCCCTTGTTTTCAATGGTGCCTTGTTACAGTAAAGAAAGTAATAAGAGAGCAAAGGGGATTGAACACTCAACAGTAAAAGTCTAATTAGATCAAAACAATTGTGATCAACTACATTAGGCCCTTCTTGGGGACTGGATGGCTCGTTGGATCAATCTGGTTGAGAAGTCATTCTGATGATTGAATGGTGTTAATGAATCAGAAAAATTAGCATAAAGGTCAGATGTGAGAGGTGGATTAATGCACACAAAGATAGGAATGTACGGGTCCTGTAAATACAGCAATGAGGAAACCACATGTGTAACGAGACACAATAAAACGGTACCTAATACGTATCCTTGTGGTTTCACGCATTTTGTTCTGTCTCTGTGTGTTAGATCATTTTCAAACCGTTTAGCGGCTGTTTATGGTCAAAAACATGTCAATCGTCTTTGGAAATATCAAACAAATAGCTCCACGGTGTATTAGAGAGCAGAAGAAACATCAGAGAGGTGGAAATAATTGCACTGCGATTTGTCTTGAAACCAGATGGATAGCGACCGTTGGTAATTTCGCTCAAAGCAAGTGTGGTGTGCTTTTCATGTGGCACTCTCTATGTAAAGTCCCCGAGTGCACTTTGTTCAAGCGGTTACAATTTCACAATGACATGCTTATTACATGTTAATGCATAATCCGAAATGATCTATATAGAGTTTGTCACAGTATATATATATATAGGCTACTTTAGAATTACACAGTAGATCATCACTTTTAAATAGATGGTGAAATCTATTTCTTCAACTTTTAAAGTTGCATCTACTAAGTTGTTGTGTCTGTTATTGTCTGTTATATTCACTGTTGTCACTCAAAGACCGTATTCTGAGCTCTCTGGTATTTCACCTTTACTCTTCAGTTTATCTCAATCATTGTCTGTGTGTCACTCAGCGTTGCTCGACCTCTTTCTCCACCACTCTCTCTTTCTACTAAGATGTTTTCCTTTCTCTCGCTCTCTCTCTCCCACTTTGTCCATCGCTGTCTTCACTCAACGTCTCTCCACACGTCACCGTCCCTGTCTTTAGTTCACATTAGACATCAGTTCTGTGAGCTACTTTCACTTTCTTTTGTTTTGTTAACTTAAAAACACAACATAACTTAATCAGATGTGTTTCTGCTTCATTGGATGTGATCACTCTAAGTTGTTGATAAAACATTGATCGATTAGTCAAATTAGATTATACTGAGTCTGATGTTGAAACACAGCTGTGGAGGTCTGCCAAAGGTAAAAATTTATAAAGAAGTAAATAAACAATTCAATAATATTTAGATGAATCCATAGATAAATCAATCAATGCAGGAACAAATAATTAAATACGTAAATAAACTAAATATATATACATTTTGGTGATGAAAAGGGGCTATTTGTGTATTTCTACATTTATGTATTTATATATTAGAGTTGTTAATAGTTGTTTATTTATTTTTTAATCTTGGAATTTTTCATCCTCAATAGACAACACACTGTGGAAACAAATTTAACTGTGCTGTGAGTGTTCATAATTGTTTTGAAAACCTCATATTGCAAAAATCTATCTAAATTATTTTTGATATATAATTTTAGAGTGATAGCTTTTCTATATAAATATATCTGACATGTAATTAATAATGTAGTTAATTATATTTGAAAAAAAGAGCAAATATAAAACAAATAAATTGATTAATTATACTTCCCCTGCTAAATAATAATATAATTAACTGTCTCTCCACACTCTCCACGTGAGACTGTTAATCTGTTATCAGCTTAAAGTTTAAATTGCATTTTTAAGCCAACACTCGTCACCTCTTTAAACAACAGTCATCATGAACTCTCGTCACATCGCAGACAAAAGTCACGTGTATATCAAATTACACTACAGATGATAGCCGGGAGGGAATCTAATTAATATGACTGAAAAGGCCTCTAGCCCATTTTAATGGCTCTATGTTAATGATCCTCCAATGGCAGCAGCGGTTGTATATGCAGGTACTAATGAACTCTTAATAGTGTTAAATCTAACAGCCTCTGAATGATTCCCTTAACTGTTTTATAGCTGTGTGGGCAGAACCCTAATTGGGGACTTGTGGCAGAGAGCTGCAGTTCACAGCTCTTCTCAGGTTTAACAACCTGCACGAGGCAACTGAGGCCGCGCTTCATTGTGCCAAAGACAAGTGCTGCAATTACAATTACAGTTAGTTAGTTGGTAAACTCCTATTGTCCAGTAATGTGGCGATCAAAGAGCAAGGCGTGGTAACAAGACATAAAATGCTCTAAGAAAACCCCCGAAGACGAGTTCACACTCTGAAGTTAAATTCTGTGTCTTCGTGTCCAAAAAGTTAGATAAGTTGTGCATCGAATAGCAGAACGAAGAGACTAAATGTTTTCCTTCTCATCTCACATGCTTCTTTATCTGATAAACTGATAAAGTTCTTTCATAGAATCACAGCGAGAAAAGTGTTTTCCAGCTGTGCAAAATTAAAGGTTACATTTGAAGTGCAAACACAAGGACATGACTGTGTTTCAAGAAATTGGAAAATCTTATCAAAGTAAAATTAATTTAATTTGGGTTGGATAATCCTTTAACTCAGGGGGGAGCGAAGGGATGTGTTTGTGATAGAAGATTAACTGTAGAGGAGGAGGAGGAAGTCTTCCTCTGACTGGGGGCAGAAGTCCCCCTGCTGAGAAACGGCCGAGGTGTGACGGAGGGGATTCCAGGGCATGCAACAAAAGGCAAGCACTTTGATTTGAAAAGCAGTGGTAATCAGCCACACACACACACAGAAACACACACACAAAAACACACAAAAACCACAGTGATCCTCCCCAGCCCTGCCCTAAGGTCTCAACCAGTTGAAAGGCGGGGGAAACTCCAGATGCTTCCCAGTAGTTGTGGGCTGTGACTTGGGAGAAGACTGGCAGACGCAGGACACTGATGGAGGGTTGGATATCTTTTTAATGGAGGGGGAACAATTTAACAGCAGCAGTGACTTCAGGCCTAAATTAATAGTAAAGCAATGGAGGATTTCTTTTTTTATTTGTGGCCTGGAGGAGCCAGGAGTCTCAAACAGAGAGGGGAGGGCGGTGGCGGCAGCAGCAGAGCAGAGGTGAACGGGTGGGGTGAGAGGAGGTTCCAGATGGATGGACTGGTGAGGAAGAGGGGGTGGGTGGACGGTTGGGGGGGCTTCAAAAGAAAAAATGACCCAGTCTGCTGCTGTGATGTAGCAGGAGGGAATGCAGGGCAGAGAAACATGTGGGGATCTCATAATGAAAAAGAGGTCAGCTAAACGTCTGAGTGAAGCTGCCAGAACACAGACAACACCGAGCGTTCGATAAATAAACTGTTTCCAGGCTGTTTAAGAAACCAGCTCAGATTATTTATTTTGTATCTCATTCACCATAATGAATTGCGCAGCACTGCAATGATCAGTGTTGCCACATAACTACCCAGTGGGTCCCTGGAGATGTCACTGGATACAATGCGGAGCTATACACCTTTCAAGATGACTCTGCGGCTTTAGCGGTAGGCATAAACCTTTTGACTGGGGTTAACTTCAGGGCTTTTAAAACATGATCCAACGTTCCCCCCCCCCCCCCCCCCCCCCCCCGCGGACAGACAGAAATGAAAACCTCTCCTCCTCACACACACCTACTTGCTCTCTGCTTCGGGGCCTGCTAAAGCCATTATGGCTCTAACAGAGATAGGATCGGCTCCTGGCAGCCAGACAAATAGTTAGTTAGACGGTTAGATATACAGACAGCGACCTGCACACTGAGAAGTCTCTGTGCTCGAGACGGGCCGGCTAAATGTCTGGCTGCTCTTCAGAGGCTCTCAGGTGTGACCGGCTGCCCTCCTGTGTGCGGCGGCCAAAGCGGCGGACAGGCACAGAGGAGTTTGTGTGAGCCGGGAGTCCAGTGAATATCGGTTCTATCTCTCCCGTCACAGGCTGCATGTGCTCATGCGAGCAGCTCAAACACAAGCCAGATCTTCTTTCCTGCTGAACTATGCCAGCTTTCAGTGAGTTAATGCATATTTTTAGTCTGAGCCAAGGTCAAACATCTTGCCAAAGACCTGTCTGACGCGTAATTTTTCCCAGCAGCTGCGGTTTCTAGCATTTGATGACTAACTTTGCATATGAATCAAAGACTTAAACCAGACCACAAATGCATCGCACCAGGATTTTAAGAGAGGATGATGGAGGCTTTGGTTCTGAGCTTAGTCATACATACATCTTTCTCCTAACAGTGCTACACTGGTGGAGCCTGAGCCCCTCTGAAGAGGCCCTAATGTCCCCCACCCTGCACATGCACACACACATCTGTGCATGCACACTCACACACAACTCTTCCCTAAAATTGCTGATGGCTTGTTTTCATGAACATATATTATTTCCAGATGGAGGTCATGAATAAAACCCGACGGAAACAAGTCGGGTGAAACTGGAAACTTAAAAAAACAGAAATGCTGGGGTATGGAGCCGAGTAAAAAAAACAATCTCACTCCTCCCCCCGCTCCTTCCCTGAACCTCTCACAAAAGACCAACTTGTCAATTACACGGATAGAAACAGACGAACACTGTACCACACATGAGCACAAGGGCACTAATACCACATGCTCGTCTTAAAGGTTTCACCACCATGCAAATATGAAAACATCCCCAAACAAAAAATGACTTTCATACAAAAACAAAAAAGGGCTCAGAGCTGCCCAACCTCCAAACCTCCACACGTATTTCCAGCTTTCCAGCATAATAAACAAAGTCAGGAAAGAAAGGGAATACTCTCAGACTCGAGTGAGAATACAAAAACTATGCTGTTGAAGACCTCCTCTGGAATAACCGCAGAACACGGTGCTGGTTCACCAACCCCAGGCGCGCAGACCAAACTCGAATGTGATGAAAGATGCATTGTTATGCTGTGAATATGCACCGCGCTCAACTGAATAACCTAATGAATCGATCACAGCTCGGCATACGTGATGTGTTTCAAAGCATTCTGAGCATAAAACAACATGTGCGAGCTGCGTACGGAGCCAGAACATCCATTAGCTCTGTCGAAAAGATTGCCAAGAAAAAAGCAGACGCCAGACGTTTTCGTCTCCGGGCTGATGTGGAGGAGGATGGGCCACAGCTGTAAGCTTCAATAAATTACATCTTATCACTGGCTGAAAGTCAGGGGATGTGAACTGTGTTATCAGTGTGAAGACCTTATTTGTGAATATAAACGATTCAAAAGTTATGTTGTGTGACTGGCTTCGTGAGTCGGAGTTTGACTTTTTCCGATCACTGAGATATGACTGTTAGCCTGGATCTGTGTCCTGGAGGAAGAAAGCAATTTAAAGGAAAAGCCCAGTTGACAAGATGATGAGTAGGTGGATATAAAGTAGTTTCAAATGTAAATACGAAAACTACACCTAGCAGCTAGTTAGCTTAGCACAGAGCTGGGAAACAACTAATCATTTATTAGTGGCTGTAAACTATACTCGCTACACATGGTATAACTTGTTCATTTAATCTGATCAATTATGGACTTGTAAAAATGATAAATCACCATGTTTCATGGGATTGTGTGCCAGGTGGTTTCTTTGAAAGGACCACTGACGCCTAGCCCTCGTCTGGACAGAGCCCAGTTAGCTGTTTCCCTTGGTTTACAATCTGCATGGTAGGTCATATAAAAATCAGCAATTGCCAATCGCTGTGTATGAACTTTATCAAAGATGCCATTAGAGAAGCTTGCTGACTTCTTCCATGTGATCAAATGTAGTTTGGGACCAGTCGGGGGTTTCTCCTGGTGAAAGATCATGTAGTGAGTGACCCCTTGTAGCCAGTCAGTCCTGTTGTATAAACTCAAAACACATGCAGGGACTCGATCGCAAGACAGCAAGTCACGAAGTCCGCGGACTTTTAAAGTTGTGTAGTGTGAACTCGGGTTTAACGTTTTCTTGGAACCTTTATCGATCAATGCCATCACTAAACTAAATCAATTCACTAGTCACAGGCTATGAGCTAACCTAGGCTAATTAGTTGCTCATGTCATATGATTATCTAATTGTAAAGCTACTTTCAGACATGTCATTTTCCTGCTGGCCCCCTTGTAAAATGTTCGTAAAATTGGCGAATGATCAGATGTGAGATTACAGCAGTCGAGTGGGCGTGTTTGTGACATTTCAAAAACACAACAGACACACAACTGAAAAGAAACCTCAAAAGTATCTCAGGATACATCATGTCCTGTCTCCTGCATGTTCTACCCAGGCGCCACCCCTCCCCTGAATGTTTTGGAGATTTTCCTGTTGATGTGAACGCATCGGCCCGGCTGCCTTCTTCATGTGTGAAACTCTGGACCTGTCAGACCCAGTTTTCTAGACTTTTTCCAGAGTTCACATCTGAAAGCAGCTTAAGAAAGCAAATAAGAACTTTCCCCGCAGCAGACTTTGTTTAATGTTTAGATTTTTGTGGCTATCAGCAGGTCTTTGAGTCTATTCACTGTTGCATAGACAAAACACACACACACACACACACACACTCTTGTAGGTCACCCCCTCCCCTTCCTCCCCCGGTACTTCAAGTCAGACCTGCTGTGTTGGTCCAGTGAGCTGGTTTGGTTTTTATCTAATGTGACTCAGACTCCTAATCTCCAGAATCAGACTCTAATCACTCAGCTTTGTCCAGACAAAAAGGGGGCCAACATGAGCCAAAGAGGACCCTGAGGCCTCCCTGCTGTGTCTCAGCCATAAAAGTGTAATTTCTAGACAGGACATGTCCTTTCAAGTCGGTGGTATGGCTGAATGGTAAAGGAATCACCACAAAACTATTTGGAATCTGGTATTCTTGTTTTTCATTATGATTTTTTTTTGCATTGTGTTTCTCCAGCCAGTCGGATCAGATCAGGATTAAACGTTTCCCTGTTAGAAGGTTTTCTGCAGATTTCAACAAGCTAAACATAAGACTTTTAAAAACAGTAATATCTCAAATTCGACACCTATTACAATATCAGAATCCCAGCATTACTTACGGTTCCCCATAATTAACGATAAAGTGGAGTAGCCGAGTAGAGAACAACCCTGCAAACATCTTGTTATATCTCCAGCGACAGGTAGAGACAGCCGCCAAAACATTTCTCTTAAAACAAGAACTAATTTGTAAGCATAACAGAAGTGGTGTTAACATAATTAACACTTACCTAAACATATGTAAGACCTAGTGGATCATATTTAATCATGTAAGACTTTTTTAAGGGCTAGAATTCAGATTAAATCAGATTACATATATACTGAAATATGTGAGGAGTCTGGGGATGATATATTTATGTGTTATCACATGTCGGTCTGTCTCACCAGAAACTCTGTGGCTGATGAATCCTGATACTACAACTCCTGACCTTACATATCCCCCAGTCTGCCACCCTGCAGTCCTGCCATTATCTCGGCCTCCCCAGGTTCCTCCTGGCAGGCACAGATGGGGAGCCCATTCGTGTGCAAACCACAGACCGAGCTCTGATTGTCCCCGATGACTGTCTTTGTCTAACAGTAATGCCGCTCCCCTCAACATAAGAAAGGGGCCAGTAAGTAAGCTAATTTACATGTATTAATTAAGGCTAATAATGAGCCCAGCATGACGCTGCATTTCAATGCATTCCTCTGGTATTGTGCAAACTCTGCGGAGCTCCCTAGGTTTGCAGCCTCACCCATTCAGAAGGGCCACAGATTGTTGATGTGGGGGCACGCGATCAGATAAAAGACTTAAACACACACAAAACCAGGTCAGTATACACATGCAAGTTTCCCCTCCCTCACTGACACACACACACCCCCGCACACGTGCTAATGAGAAATAAATAAAAACCTGATAATTACGGTGACACTTAAATGAATTAAAAATGCAAATGACCACAACAGCAAAAATTAAAAACAATACATTTATATAATTACAAATTGTAAAACTGTACAGTTACAATAAGTGAGGTATAAAAAAAAAAAAAAGACACTGAAGTGAATAATTTTTCATTGAAAATAAAAGGTTTCACCCACAAGGTGCACGTATAAGCTAAAATGCACAATCATGTAAGAACATTTACATTTAATTTTGATCATATAAATATTTATGAACTAAGCACTAGAAAAACTAAGTTTACAAAAGTATGTAAAACAGACTCTGGAATGGTTTGAATCATCGATGCTCGTTGTTTATGTGTAAATGCTTACATGGTTGTTTCCCCCTCGTACCACAGCGCAGCTAAGCAAGGGAACCGTGAAAAAACCGCCGCAACCTCAGCGCATTAACAGCAAAGTGTATTTCTATAAGAGCTTGTTTTCTTTTCTCGTCCTCAGGCTTCAAACGCTGAGCTGCAGTGGCTGTTCTCATTACCTCTTTGGCTTGAAAGTCCTACTACAGGGACCCGGCCTCACAACGAGAGCCAACACACATGGCGCATAAAGACATGGTAGAAAAAAAACAAAAACATGTCAAGGGCACAAGGCTCTCCCTCCTTAATTGTACCTGAAGGGAAATCCCTTTAAATAGTAGTTGGCAGAGGCAGTGAGCTGGCAGGCAGATCAAACAGTCACCGAGCAGAAGCCCTATAAATACATCACATTCACTCGCCTCGCTTCAAACGCCGCGTCGTCCCCTGCGCTCGTCTCCGTGAACCCACAGAGACGAGCTGCGTGCATCATGTTTCACGAGGAGGACACTGTCTCTCATCTTGAGTGCAACGTTTTGCTTTGCTTCACATCACCGGCTGTGCGTTCGCTCTCATCCTCACTCCGCAGCGACTCAGAGGAAGTTCAATACAGGGCCGCTCTGTTGGTTCCTCGCGTCACGCCGTGGACGTTTCGGGGGCTTTGGTTTTCTTCACGTAGACCTCTGACGTCCCACCGGGCACCAGATGACTGAAGCCGCTCCTGAAGGAGGCCAGGAGGCGCCCTGCGACAAGACAAGAGAAAGAAAGCCAAAGAATAAGAACCATGTTTAACACGTTTGCAACATCAATTAAGCAACATGCTGTGACTCGATATCCTTAATAACTGTGTACATTGCATCATTTAAAAGGCTTCATCAAAAGATTAAAGAATTTGTGGCTCAGTGTGTCTACTCAGCAGCCTCAATCATGTGGCAAACTGGATTTAGTTGCCAACTCCGAAAAACTTATCACAGAGCGTTTCCAGTGTTTGTGCATGAAGCCCATTTGATTTGTGTTATGTGTTTATGTGTGCGAGTTGTAAAACTGTATTTAAGACCGAGCTTCTTGAGAAGAAAGCAAATCGGACACAATTTGGGATCAGATAACAGAAGAAAGAGAGGAGTTTATCTGCTGCTTTTACTAACCCGTCCACGTCTTCTGTCCAGTCAGGGTGAAGCTGTTGCACTGCGTGTGGGAGTTACAGATGAACGCCGCCTCCTTGGCGCTGTGGACCGACAGCACGCAGCCCTGCTGGCTGTAGGACGGCCAGCAGCGGTACTCCACGTTCCCGGAGGTTCCCATACCTCGGATCAGGGTGTAATCTAACCACAGGAGACACAGAGATGCCACTTCAATGAAATGAGGTTGCTGAAAGATTTTGGAAGCGCTCTCTGGGGGCGAGAGGAAAGTTTAATGATCCCCGTGGGGGACACTAATTCAGCGCGGCGCAGAATGCAGAGACAACTGATAGGAAGTCGAAGAGGAGCAACAAGGAAAACATGTAACTGAAGAACGTCTACAGGGAGTCCAAGGGATTACTGAGGTTATGATTGACACATTTAAAGTGAAAATTCAACTTTAGGATGATAAATGACAAACATTACTAGTGTAATGTATATTCCTAACCCAAACATTCCAATGTCCTCTGCATGTGGGTTTTGATTTACATCCCTTTTCTGTCGCCAGTTCTAATGACAAAGGGTTGCATCTGAAGAGACTGAATAATAATGATTTCATTTGCAATACTCGCAATTATTTCGTAACCATTTGGTCTAAAAGAAAAACCCAAGACATGCTTTGCTTGACTTTGTCCAGAACCCAAAACCAGTTTCACACAAGCAAAAGAAAAGCAGCAAATCCACACAACCGAGAAACAGAGACCACAAAACCCCCCCGAAAAAAAGCCACATAGAAAACAAATATTGCTTATTATTTTTCATCGTTTTCTTCTTTTAACGACAATGAGGAACATCTATTCTGGACTTTATAAAAGGAAAAAACACCAACTTAGGCTCTTGTCTCACAAACAGTTGCTCTGCACTTAAGAGAGAAATAACTTCACCTTCCTCTTGCCAAACATTTGTGTTCATTCATCATTATAATTCTCCCAGTCAGACTTCTGGTGGATCTGGCCTTAAATCATCTGCTACACATTAGCAGGAGCCATGAGAAAGAAGTATGCATGCACGCACACACACAGGCACACTCATACGCACACACACACACACATGCAGAAATGGACAAAAGCCTAGTCTGTGAGTGAGCGTATGGAGGAGGCACATGGTTACAAACTGTTAACCTTCTTAAATGGCAGGACATGTGGTGTGTGTGTGTGTGTGTGTGTGTGTGTGAGTATGTGTGTAGGGGCATTGTTGAGAGGTTAAAGACGCGACGTTCTACCTTCTTGTTCTGAGAAAAGCGAACAAGGAGAAGGAGTATTTGGACGATCCTCCTCGGGGGAGAAAATAAAATGAGGCCTGCCGGGGAGACGCAGACTGTCGGGCCTCAAACGCTGCACAGAGAGAGCCGGATAAATATAAGCTCTCTGTGTATAAGATGAACAACAGGAAACAGTGTTCCCTTTGTATTTATATATAGAATCAGTATAGTAAGTATACATACATAAATTGGATCCTTGCAACATAATTTTGTATTTGCAGCTGTCTTTATAGAAACAAATTTACCAGATTCTTTATCCAATCATTGATGCCCTCAGCTGGAGAAGTTACATTACCAGCGAATCTCCATCTGTCAGCAATTTCAAATTAGGACCTGGTACGTGATCAGCATCTTTTTTTCCCCTCTACACACACGCACGTTCATGTTGTTACACCGTGTTCCTCTTTGAGCTGTGTGGCCATTTGGCTTCTTTTATCAAGCTTTGTGTTTGTGTGTTTGGCTGCGACTCCGATTTTTTTTCTCTCCTCATACGAGAAGTTAGTGAGCTCATGTTTTTTTGGTCTTTCGTTTTTCTACCCTGGTTGTTTCATCACTTTTAGGAATGGTTTGACATTTGTGGAGATAAACTTTTTCGCTCTTTCTTTGCAGAGTTCGGCGGGGAGATCCAACCACATTAATAGCTGTCCGATAGATATACAGCTACGGTTACCAGCCGGCTAGCTCTGCACACGGAGTGAGATATGTGTAAACAGTTAGCCCGGCAAGAGCTTTTCAGCGAGCTCGTGTTTATTCGCTTTCAAACATGGTTCTGGCTCTCCACCCGTTTCAGACAGCTCCATCCGTCCTGAAACGGGTTGGCTCAATTACAAGCATACATCTACAATGGCTTGGGTTGGAAAGAGTAGCGCCACCGGAGCTGTTTCATCAACAACCAAAATGGCTGCCTCTGCTTTGGAGAGGTTGCGTACAGAGGTCGTATTAAACAAACTGGATGGCATGTTTATTATCCTTGAAAAGAAGAACAAACACACAGCGTTTGTTGACACACTAAAGCTGCTTTCACACACAAACTGAAGTCCGGAAGGGCCGTGCGTGAGAATGTAAAATGTCTGAGTCAGTTGCCGCGTGTCCAAACGTATGTGGACCTTATCATTTGGTGATAAGGTCCAAATACGTGATTGCTGCAGAGGCATTGATCCGTGATGTCCTGCCTCCTTCAGGCTCCACCCCTTGTCATTTTCCCGTATCTAACCCAAACATCTCCTGCTGTATTCCTCATATGTAAATGGTGAACTCCAGGAATTGTCCAGTACCAATTTTCAGAGTTCATACCCTTTTACCAAAAATGTTTTGTCTTATGCTCAAATTTTATGGCTTTCAGGAGTTCTTTCGGTCCGACTTGCTGTGTTGGTCCAGTATCCAGAAAATATCTAGAAAAATCCGGTCCGAACATTTTCTGAAAGTAGCGTCTATGTCACCGGCTCATTGCTCCGACTGACTGCAGGTCTATCCAATGCGTATAGAAGTGCTTTGGTCTGGGAATGCTGATAACAGCCCTTCGAAATCAAGAATGTACTGAGACGTTCCAGACCACATACAAAGGCAACACTCTGCTGATGCCAGGCTAAGACCTGCTCTGTCCAAAAAGCCACCTATCAACACCTCTCAAACTCCATAAATAAACATTACATCATACTTTATTTGTTTAAATCAAAAAGAATGTTAAAACTACAAGCTGAGGATTAACTTGTCCAAAGCCCATTGGCACCAGCGTTGGCCCTTATAGTCTAAAGCTCTGGAATCTTGTGTTTACAAGTTGACCTGTTTGTCTGTGTTTCCTACCTATATGCCTCTTTTTTCCCCCCATCCATTGCATGTTAGAAACCCAGGGACAATTTACTTTGGGACTGGCAGGACAAGTTCCAGAAAATGTCCGGAGCAAGGGAGTCATACACTTGCCTTCTCACATCCAGCCCCTCGGATGTGAGAGCTTCGGGCAGATGTCCAGAGTTCAGCTCCCGGCTGAGAGCAGCTTTAATAAAGTCCTGTCATCAGCCAGTAGAGCCTCAAACAAACAAGATATAACATGTCTTTTTTTTTTTTTTTTACTTTTCTGCTACGGGTATATGCAGATTTTTTCTGAACAGAGCCAGACCTTTTCCAATCAGCAGGATGAATGAAAGTACTTGCTGCTACCTTTAGCTGTGTTTTAACTGAAGTATATTTCCCCGTGTCAAACTATAAACAGAGCTCAACTAAGTTTGACTAAACAAATTCCACCCAGTTTGTCCAGCAACTACTTTTGTATCAACAAGAACCAAAATATGGCAAAAGAATATACACAATTCTCGAGGTCTTATCACACACACACTCAGCGGCAGCAGCGTTGGCTCAAGGCACCAACTTGTTAAACTAAAACACTCTCTCTCGATGTCAGCCTCAGCGCCCAGGCCTCTTTACCCTGAATGTGTGATTAAATTCACAAAGCGCTGCTATATAAACACTCCAGCATCTGGGGGACGGGAAAAATCTCACCACAGGAACGCGGGCCAGTCATTCTGTTATTAATATTTCATATGGCGGGAGGGGTGAGGGGCGCAGGAGCGGAGAGTGAGCGGGGCGGAGAGTTGGAGAGAAGAAATGTGAGGGACGTCTGGGGTTTAGAGCGAGAGTATAGAAAAGTGAGATCAAAATCTTTGGTTTGTAGGACCATTTAAAAAGGAAATAGTATGTTAACTAGAGTAAAGTTCAAGAAGAAATCTCTATAGTCGATTTTAGAAACGAACTCTGGACATTTTCCTGTTACATGACGCAGAAGATTGTCCAGGTCAGACGAGTTCACAAAAACAGGAAAAAGGTCTGGAACATTCAGACGTGTTAATTCCGCTGCAGAAATCATCTGTTTATGTTTATAGCACTTTACCTGGCAGGTGAAGTTTTGGGGAAATGTCAGGACTAACTGACTCGGACATGTGCATTCTCACGTACCGTCCCTCTGGAGCATTTCAGGGAAATGTCCGTAGCTCTGCTCATATCACTTTTCTGAAAGGCGAAAATAACTAAATAATTTTTTTTCTTCTGTATAGAAAAACTGGATGTAATCCCGGCGCTGTTTGGTTAAATGAGGGGCCGACTGTGCTCTGTGAGCCGGAGACATGCAGGATTAATCCCACTTTGTTGCTCTGGTCCTTTCATTCCAGCTGCCTAATAAACCTGTCAAAACAGCATGAATGGGAGAACCCCCCCCCCCCCCCCCTTTCATTTTTCTCTAAAGACACAAAATGAAGGTGGTGAAGGCTGCCGGAGTTTTCTCGATAAGTGAATCCGCAAAAAAAAAAAAAAAAAAAGGTGAAGCGTGCGGGCCGACTGTACTTTATAATAAAAACAAAAGCGACCTTCATTCCACAAGCTCGTACCTCTGATTACTGATGGAGGCAGGTTGTCCAGGTGCAGGCCAGACTTGTAGAGGAGGAGGATGTGTTCAAAGGCCTCCAGCGTCTGATTGATGTCAGCCCTGAGCTCCCCTGGACACATACAAAGCACGAAGTCTGGTGAGAAGATCGAACTGACAAGATGCGTGAAGTCATCCAACATATATGATTTATTTTCCACTAAGCTCTCCTGTCTAATCCTCGCTGTGTGATCTCGACAGATAACAACTTGTATTCATTACTGCTTTACACGTCGCGGGGCACACTGCCGAGGCTCATTAAAAAGAAGCACACTTAATTACACGCCTCCAATATTGGCGTGATTTACTTTCGGAGCTTCAATAGCACAACGGCGTCCCGTCATGTCGAGACGTCTCTAGTCCTCACCTGTGGAGTTCATGATGTGGTCTACCAGGTGTGTGAGGCCGGGCGGGGCCTGGTGCGGCAGCAGGTAGGTGAGAAAATACCTGGGGCCAAGCAGAGACAACTCACTCAGACAGACAGAGAAACAGACAAGCCCCATCACATAGTCCTCACAGAACATGACTTGTCTCCCATTGGTGTTAAAACAAACAGTCCATAAAGCTGTCAAAAGAAATCCGACGGCTTTCTAGAGGGGAAACTCTCGTTTTTTTCCCACTGGAACTACTTATTAATTTATCTCCTCCATGTAACTGCAAATTTTCTGCTGGATGTCTTTACTGTCGACAACAGTTAAGGTGTCAGCTCGGCCTGTATTTAAGGAATCATCCATGTGGCAGCCGCTCCGTCCATCCGTCACACATCCATCAACCAGTTAAACTGTCGCTCCTTCTTACCTATAGGCGTTGTAAATGTTCCTCTTCTCATTCAGGCCCTCGCACACGCCCCCGGCCGAGCAGGGCAGGGTGAAGTTTCTGTGAGGGAACTGCAGGGTGCAGTCGGCGTCGCTCCGACAGGTGGTCTCCTGCGCGCTGGCGTCGTCCAGGTCCGTGAGCTTCAGCTCGCCAGACACCGTGACAAACTGGCGGGGCTGGAAGTCCAGCAGGGCCACAGAGCCCAGAGGAGACTGGGAGAGGAAGTGGAGGAGCCTCACCAGGTCCAGACAAACCTGGGGAGAGAGCACATGACGAAACCTGATCAGCTGGATAGTTGGTTTAACTGCACCCAATTTCTGACAGGGAGGAACATACTGGTCTGGCAACTAGGAAGTAAGCTTAGTGTGGATGTGCTATTTTTTGGCTTTTTCTATCATTTCAAACTTTAATGAACACAAAAAATTCAATCAATTCAAGATGTTATAGCAGGCTCATTTCACACTGTTTTTAAGCATTTGACATTAAGCTGCATGTAATGATTATTACCTTCACGTTTGTTATCAGTCATTTCCAACACAGTGATCTTAATTAAATATACCAGAAAAAAACACCAAGGAGTTTATGCTTTGTGCATTTCTTGTTGGTTTTGTCGGAAGGCGGATTGGAAAATAGCATTTACTTTCTTAACATGGAAATATTTCACAATATGGACTTTTTCAACAATATCCCAGGGATAAAAACAGTCATATATAGAAGACTGATATATATGTAGGGGGGCCTTTAAATATTTACAAAATTAATTATTTGAGCCATTAACTATAACATTCATAAAACCCATCATGATTTCCTGAAGACAAAGTTTACTGCTTTTGAAAAACAAGTCAAATATCCAAAAAATTGAAAGAAAAAATGAAAGAAAAACAGCAAAAATTCTCTCTGGAGAACCTAAAATAATTTGTCTAGCTTTTGCTTAGAAAGTGATTACTCCACTATCAAAAGGTGTTGCTGATTTATTGTCTGCCAATCTCGGATTTGATTAATTTACTAATTTAAAGTTTTGCCAGTTGAATCAATAATAAACGCAATAGTTATATTTTCTGGTATCTTCTTCCAATTTTGTCAAATTAGAAGCTTTTTAAAATGTCGATAGCACCGGATGAGTTCCTTTTGTGGTTTCTTCCTGAAAGTGACACATCGGACAATATAATGACGTTTGATGAAAAAGCTAAAAATGGTAAAAAACATGAAAAGTCAAGTCTTGCATAAACCCGAGTTATTTGCTTTTATGACGTTTCCCTGACCACATTTGCAAACCATTTCCTCCGACTGTTTTTATAGTAGCCTTTTAAATCTCTATAATAAAAACAGAAAGGGAAAATAAGTAGGCCACTACAGGCAAAATAAAAAGGCATTTGCCACGCACTGACAGAGCATGAAATGATCCTGTCACACTGCAAACATAGCCACAGTGTTAGGTAATGCCGCGAGTCTCTCGGACGTCACCCGGTGGGATCGGAGCACTGTAAAAGCAGGGTTGGGTGAAACCAAACACCCGTGGATTACTGTAGCCTGCGCAGATGCAACGTAGCTGAAATGGGCCGAGCAGCTCGGGGGGGGGGGGGGGGGGGGGGGGGGGGTATTATGAACGGCTGCTTGTGTGATGGACCAAAATGAGGCCCGGCGTGGCGATGATACTCGCAGACCGCCATGTTACTGCTGCTAATCCAGAAAGAAAAAAAACACGTATGCTCCCATGCTTCTCTGCCCGCTGCAACTCATTCTCTTACTTTCTCTTTCAAACACAATCATGCGCAAAGACACACAGAGCCACACACAAACACACACTCACACATACTTGGATCCCTGCAGTGTGAATTCGGCCTGAGTTGATTCCCACTGTGAGCATACCTGTGATGGGGGTTGAGCTGAAGCTCCCTGTGTGTGTGTCTGACCTTTACCAGTCTAAACACTCACCTTGTCAGGACCACTAGACCTCACTGGGAGCAAAGCCCTGTGCTAATGAGTCAAAACTTAATTTCTGAGGTCCTGGTTGAGGTTAACAATATGTGAATGGTGGTAACGGTCCTGCATGAATTGATTATGGTTAGAAACCTATCAAGTAAAATACAAGGTTTTGGTTTGGCTGTCCACAATTGATAGTGCAAAGTCCTAATAAGGATAGCTGACCAAACCTCTATGTGTGTGTGTGTGTGTGTGTGTGTGTGTGTGAGTGTGTGTGTGTTTGTCTGAAATTCCTCGCCTCCAGTGGATTAACTCCAGGACCCATCTCCATTTTCAACCTCAGCCTGATCAAATACACTGAGTGGCAGATGTCGGACCTCCAGCGGTTTCAAATGTCCAAGACCCCTCAACCCTCATCTTTTCTGGTGAAGAAGAGCGAGGGCTAGCACATGGATACGTGCGCTCTTCTTCAGCGTGTGTGTGTGTGTGTGTGAGTGAGTGTGTGTGGTGCACTGTACAGGCTAAATGACAGGGCGTGCGCATCAAGAGCTAAAAGAGAGGAAGCTGACGGGCTTACCCTGAATCTGTCCTCCCAGGGGCTCTGGAGCAGCTGGATCATCTGGAGAGGATTCCCCTGCTCGAGAATGACCGTGACTCTTCCTCTCTCTTCTCCTCTTCCTCCCTGGACTCTTGAGTCTCCTGCACAGTGGCCTTTGAGCTGTGGGGTGGAGAACAACTGGAGTTAGTCGCGGTAAAGCCAAGCACAAAAAGAGATCAATTACATACTTTTTCTCTTTTTTGCATTTAGTTGTGCAGATATCAGTCAAAGCAACAGGCTGGAAGTTGTCTGTGTGAGTGTAAACTGAGAGGACACGGTGTTCTGCCAGCCTCACTCCCTGCAGCTCAAACTTGTGACAATAAAATCACATTATAGCCAACAGGGGGAATGTGGTCCGTACACTTGTGAGTTTAATCGAGCTGCCGTGCGCACTGCTGTCACACGACCAGTTGGACGCAAGCTGCAAACCCAGTCGTTTAGTTCAAACTAGTTCTAAATTGGGCTGTAATGGTTTGAGTGAATAACCGCCGGGGGTTTCAGATGCAACCAGGGATAGCAGGGAGGACAGAGGCACATTGTCAGCTCTCGCCAAACTGGACCCAGGGGTCAGAGTGGGGTCAGCGAATTTAATTTAATTACATGGGAAAGTCCTGCAAAGCCAATGAGGCCTTTCTTTGACTCGGCTGTGTGTGAGACAAAGGAAAATGTGAGCAGCGGTGCATGGATTATGGAAAGTCTTAATAATATTCCATCAGTATTTCCAGTAGCTCCTGACGTCCAACACATTCCTCAGCCGTGCAATGAAATATACTCTTTACAATGTTGTTTGGGTTTTGGAACTTTAACTTCACATGGTAATGGTTCATTTTAGTATTTCAACTGATGCACGCATGGAAAACAAAGGTCACACGTAAACCTATACAACGTTTGGATGGTCTATGTAACATTATTTATTTCTTTAAGAGCTACTGAAGCCTTGTGGGTCTTTTAAATCCTCCACACACTTCCCCTTATCTATCCTCTGCTCGCTGATCACTCTTAAGGCCACAGGTTGACCTCAATTTAAAATAAAACATTCTCTACGACGTTGTTTGGGCGTTTGGACTCAAATTGAACGATTTACTGGATTAATGAAGTGTTTGAACTGATGCACAGAAGAAAAACAAAAGTCAAACCTCACCCTTATGACGTTTGGATGCTGCAGCCTCTGTAACAGGACTATTTCTTTCTGCAGTTTGTAGGAGACGAGCTCCCGGCAGCCTTGCGGGTCTTTAAAATCCTCAACACACTTCCCCATGTCTATTCCCTGCTCGTTGACCAGCTTTAAAGCCACCGGTTGACCTCCAGCCAGATTCACTTTGACAACCAGTTTGGTGTATCCAGAGCCCAGGACCTCCACAGCCTGCATGTCCACCAGGGAGTCGCAGCCCAGTTCATCCATATGCGCTTTCCTGGAGCCGTGCGTGATTTCATTCCACAGATTGTAATCCACAAAGGAGTCCAGCTGGGGAGCGAGTCGGGTTCCCTCGGACGGTTCATCCTCAGGTAACAGCAGAGGAAGGATTTCGTTGCGCCTCTGTTGGAGCTGATAAATCAACGCCCCGCGGAGCTGCTCCTCATCAGCGGCAGAAACAGTCGCGTTGGAAAAGTGCGCTACTTTCGCCCCGTACTGCTGCACGCTGCTGACCAGCAGTGACACGAGGATCGACAGCACCACGAACGCCAGGAGCGCAGCCGCGCGTAAAGAGTTGCCCATCTCGGGCATTTCTCCTCTCGCTGGCACGGCCTCAGCGGCTGGAGAGAGGGGGATAGAAAGGGGGCGCACGGCCGCGGGCTCCGACGACCGCTCGCTCCAAATGGAAGGTAAGACTCCTCCTGACTTCGGAGCAGGAGAAGTGATCAGCTCCTTGTTTCCACCTCCACCCGGAGAGGAACTCCCTCTGGAGGTGTGTCCTGTGCGCTCGTAACTTTACACCCGCTGAGACTCTGCAGGAGAGCTCAGGCCCGCGTGCACAAGCGCCTCCATGCTTTCACTTCACTTCGTCAGACTACTTACACGTATTTACTTTACTTACTTGTTTATATGTCTCATGATAATCCACGTTTTTTTATTTAACAGTAACACAAATAAATGTACATACCTGAAATGTGAGTAAAATATAATGTTAATGTAGTTTTGTGAGTGTCCTGATTCATGTAATCTAAAGCTAGTGGTGTGATCTGGTTACATTTCAGATTTAACATTTTGAATGAGATTTGCCATTTAGATTTAGATTTAGATTTAGAATTTAGATTTGGATTCAGATTGAAGATGTATATTTAAATTTGACAGTAGATTTACATTTGGAATTAACATTTAGATTTAACATTCAGATTAAGCTTGACTTTTACAGTTAGATTCAGTATTTAGATTTAATAGTTACGTTTAACATTTAGGTTTAATATTTGGCTCGGAATTTTATATTCAGATGTAACATTGGCATGATCTTTCATATATCTTTGCAAAAAAAGTAAACATAACAAAGTTCCCAAATGCTGCTGTAAACCTGGTAAAAAAAAGTGATACGCAACAATGTCTTTAAATGTTTTGGTGATAAATAGAGTGAAATGTTGCTGTTATTTTCAGCACGTGCCCCTTTATAATTAAAACCCCATAGTTATCAGGATATACGCATCCATACAGACTCAGGACACGCATGTACACACCTCCACAATCTGTCCAATGGGTGGCAGCAAAACACCTTTTTATTTCCCTCAAAGCAACGTCACTTGTTGAGATAGATTTCTCAATGATCAGCAGCCTTATCCTTTGTTTTAAAGTCATATATTAAATCTATGCATGTTATCAGAAGCGCATTACTTTTCTCCACCCACTCCCTTCTCTTGTTGAATGTGTATTTATACGACTGTATTTCACAGATCTGGAGGAAGTAGTGAAGCTGTAATGAAGCGTTTCCAAGAAATCTGCCACAGGAAATTACCACGGCTGTCACCTCAGCACCAGCCAGAAGCCAAACCCCCTCCTCTCTCTTCAGCCTCTCATTACGTGTGTGTGTGTGTGTGTGTGTGTGTGTGTGTGTGTGTGTGTGTGTGTGTGTGTGTGTGTGTGTGTGTGTGTGTGTGTGTGTGTGTGTGTGTGTGTGTGTGTGTGTGTGTGTGTGTGTGTGTGTGTGTGTGTGTGTGTGTGTGTGTGTGTGTGTGTGTGTGTGTGGGTCTGGTATCCATAAGTGCCTGTCATGCGTTGCTTACGTGTTGGTCTGCATGTTCTCTTCTTGTGTAGCATGTGTGCGTGTGCGTGTGTGCGTGTGCGTGTGCGTGTGTGTGTGTGTGTGTGTGTGTGTTTTGGTCTTGGTCTTGCTTTGCATATGCGTTGGTTTGCATGTTTTTTAACTTGTGTGCGTGTGTGTGTGTGCATGTGTGTGTGTGTGTTTCTGCCAGGCTGCCCAGCACAACAGTGTAAGTTAATCAGTGTCTGTAGTCAACAAGGCATTAGCAGTGTCAGCTGCAACACAGGCTGTTCAGAAAAGTATGTACCACCAACACAGCAGAACCTTTGTCCCATAAGAACATGATCAGTCACAGAAACACTTGAAACTTCAACATGCAAATGTGTTTGGACTGTGCAGGAATCAGTTCTCCACATCATGACTTACTAAAGCTAAGTTATTCAAATAAAAAAATGTAAAAGAAATCCCCCCCACTGCTGTCTCTGCTTCTTATTTAAACCCAGAAATAAAACTTTGATCTCCCCAGAACTGTCTCACACCCTCCTTTCCCAGATCTTTGCTTTTCTTCCAATATATCACCTCCTTTTTCTTTCTCCAGCGTGGCCCCTCAGAGGGGAGGGCCCGGTGCCATGATTCATATTTATAACCAGAGGCAGACCAGAGGCTGCCTCATTAGCAGCGAATCACACGGCTCTGCTGCATCACAGTCTCTCCTTTCTTCTCTGCTGCTCGACTTGGCTTTCTGGCTTACGTCTCTTAATAAGAAGCCCAGAGTCATATTCCTCCTTTTTTCTTCATTACTTCATTATGTCAAGGCAAAATGTACCGAGCCTACTTTCTTAATGAGAAACAGTAAATCGACATTTTCAGAATAAAGCATAACTTGTTAGAAACTCCCTCTTGATTTTTCTTATGCGCAATCCACATCTCGACAGCTCAACGTTTTTCTGAATCATCTTATCTGCAGAAACTGACTAAAGAGATGTTTGAGAGGCTACTTGAGAGATTTCCATGTTTTCCCCTGACGTCTTACAATTGTTCTTTGATTTATAGCTGCAGGATTATTCATAGTTAAGAACTACGCATCCAAAACACGTATTCATCTCATAAATATGATACATTTCTACTCAGTGCTACATTCCAATGAGGCGACATTTAAGGAGATTTCATGAGCTCTAGCTTCTTATTCGAATAATGGTTTATGAATAAATATCAGAAGCAATAGCGCATAAGTAGCATCTCAAACCCATGACCCAAACATAGGTCACTTGTTTCGAAACGGTCGCTTTTCCAAAAGTTGCTCATTCCAACATGCTGTGTTTCTAATAAAACACTATCTGTAAAGATATAAACAATAAGTTGTGTATTGGCTAATAAATCATTTGATTAATCACAAGACAAGCATAAGAGCCATACCTGGGTTGCCAGGTTGTGAAAAATCATAAAACTTTTTTATTTGGTGATGCACAAATAATGTCAGTTATCCATTAATAGATGCTGATGCCTCGCAGTTAGTCTGGGAATATCAGAAATGTTGACAGGTTGTTGATTTATGTCAATAGTTCTTTAATGTAGGCAACATGTCTGCACTTGTATATCCAAAAATATCCCCCACCAGTTGTGACAGTTTCACATCTTTAGATGATTCCAGGAGGAGGGAGCAGCACATTTGAAAGTGCAGGACATGCTGTTTTGGGCTTTTACACATGGATGCACATAGGTAAGGAGGATACATGATTTGTCAACACAATATCTAAGAAGTTAACTCAAGCTTATTAGATAAAATATATAAATTGCTTATTTTTGTAGCAGTTGTTAAAAACAAAAAATACACAGATTTTGCTGCTTGAATGCTGAAATAAATGTGTCGCGGGTTTTTTCCTTGCACCTTTATTTAATGAAATGCTCCGATGATCTCAGCCTCTCTTTTATTGATTGCAGCAGATTAGAATCAAGCAAAGAGTCTGAGGACACCGCTTTTACCCATCGACTGGTTTCACCTGAATCACTCCATCAGTCCATATTCAGCAGCTGCAGCTCCCAGTGAAGTTATTGTTGTCACCACATCACTGGCTGTGTATCTTCGTATAACGGAGCTACAAAAAAAAACTCAGGCCCCTGCAGCTGCTGTCGGAGCCGGTTCATCAGGCGCTGATGCTCGGTGTCCGTCCGCCGGAGCTCCAGCACCGCGGCCGGTTGGACAGCGACCGCAGCGTCCTCAGCATCACCGCGGCTCTGCCAATCAGCGCGCGGCTCGGGGCAGATTAACCCAAACAGCCCCGGTGCTGATGCTCCGGTGTGTGTGGGTGTGCGTGTGTGTTTGTGTGCGTGCGTGTAGTATCAGCCTCGGAAACAAGCTCGCACCTCTGATCCTCGTGGACCCGGTGTGAGATGGAGGAACTGCTCGGTTCAAAATCAGACAGAGATCCATGATTCAGATTCAGCTTTTACTCAAGGAGCGTCAGGAGGGAGATGGATGCCTCGATTGCAGGAGAAAGCACGGATGCGATATTGATGGATGATTCTCCCACGGATGAGAGGGGGGTCCGGGAGGCTTGTCAAAGGTGGGTTTCATCATTTCATCTGTAGCTTCCAGTGGAACTTGTAATTAAATGGCATTTACACGCAGTGGAGTGGATGTGCTTTTACCCTCCGGTGGCCGTTGTGAGTATTGACACTCAGTCCAGCTGTGCTCCTGCTGTGGACAATGGGATCACGCACATGATATGATTTCTGCTCCCGCAATTGTCCCATTGCACTTTCATCATACACAACGATTGATTCCTGTTTGTGTTGCGCTGCTTGTGAAACCAAAAGATGCTCACGCTGCTGTCAACAAACTTGTCCGAATTAATGTTTGGTTTAAGAGTATATCTATTGCTTTTACTGCTTCTTTAATTTATCATCTCATAAACTGAATTTGATGCTCTTATTTTGGCCTATGAGCGATATGCAGTGAACAATATGCAGCACAAGTGAGAGCAGTGCACTCATCGTCTCTCTTTCTCACACTCACACTAGTGTTGACTCGAGAACTGCGAGGCCTGCTCGGTGTCATCGGCCTCCTGCTTCGGTCACGTCGGCTCTCTGGGTCACTGCTGTCACCCTGTCACCCACTTGATACGGCAGCGCTGCATACAACACAAAAAAATTGAAAAATCAAATGGCCGAGTCGAAAACGAGCGAGGAGCTGGAAACATCCGACGTCGGCTACTCTTAAGATCAGTCTCTCTCAAAGAAGGATCCTGCAGAGCCTTCGTCCTTTGATAGTAACCCCCCTACTGAACCTGAACTGGCCTTTTAAGAAAGTCTGTACCTCCTGCATACAGGCTCAGCTCGAGTCCTGTTTTCTGTGCATGCACGTGTGTGTGTGATTGACAGTTTAAGACATGTTTGAGGTCGTGACACTGACTAGTATCCTGGGAGTTGATGAGAGAGACATGTGCTGTGCAGACGGTGAAAGACAGATTCCTACAGGCAGACAGAGGAGAGAGTAGTGAGAACTGACAGATACTTTGTGATTCTCCTTGCTCGAGTCTATTCCATCTCTAAAGCTGCTCTGAGACTCTATAGTTCAGCTCCAAATACTAACCCTACTAATTAAACTCAGCTTTCAGCATGGTAAAAGTACAGCAAGTACATTTGCTGATTATACTGCGACTTGTAGACTTTTACAAAGCAGAACTTTCAAAGCATGATACTGCTTTATTTAAATTAAATAATAGATGTGAATTCTTTTTTTACGACCACCTATAATCATGGTTGTAGATGAGGTACCTGACAAAAACTGATACAGGAGGATCAAGGATATATTTGATCATATTATTGGATCAAAACTAATATTTGAATAATAAAAGTAATAATTTAATAATTTAATAAGTAAATAATAATAATAAATAATAATAAAATAAGTAATAATAAAACATTTTCTACTTTAGTTGAAAATGTTAATGTTGGAGGTGGTAGGTTTTCAAAATGTCACAGTGCACTGTTAAATTTGACAAATTGAATCTTAAATTGAATCTAGGAATAAATTTGCCTTGAAAATCAGTTTCATATAACCTATTTGTTTAAATTTACGTTTACGTTATATTTAGTTAAATCGTATTTACTTATTTTGTTAAATTGTTGTGATATTAGATCCTTTCAGTTCGACTAAAAAAAGTCAGTCTGACTTAATGGGATAGTTGTGTTTACTCTTAATAATCTAGAAATATTCAGAAACGACTTTGCGCTTTCATCATCAACCAGTATGAATCTGTGATAGACTGGGATTATGCAAAGGTAAGAACAGAGGTCTGGGAGAATTACTCAAATTTATTGGCAGTAACCATTCAGGTTCTTCCACACACATATTCTGGGTATTACTAATAACGCACTTACCTTCACTCATGGTGCCAAAATGCAACAGCAACTGTAACTCCCATAGTTAAAGCTAGGGTTGGTAATCCTGGAAAAGCAAGCAAGAGCAGGCTACAGTTTGAAAATAATGCAACCAGTACATCCCACGCCCTCTCATTGGCCCTCTCGTCAAAGCTATGCCCCCAAAACACATGAGCGTGCACTGACTGACAACTGCTAGGAGCCGACTTTTCTCAAACTAAGACAGTGAGAGCACACTCAGGGTGTATGCAGGCAGGCAGGCCCATTAGTGACAGACAGGTCCGCTAGCCAATCATTCCATTGGACTCGATTAAGTGATTGGTCATGTTATTTTACAGTCAGACGATGCCATCAGGATGGGAAGAGGATTTCAACAAATAAGACACAAATTGCTTCAGAAACAAATGACCACCCCTACCTTAAAAAGAACTGAAATACTATTGGTAAATACCAGTAACATCTGTAATGACTTTGAATGCAACTTAAAATATCTCTATAATAACATTGTCTCAGAGCATGCTCTATCTCAAAAATGCGACAATACCAACATTGGATGGTTGTACTGCAGCTCTCTTTAATACCACAAACACAACACCAGTTCACTCAAATTAACATACAGTAGTTTAATATCTGTTTATTACATGAGTATGCAACAGTCAGCACGGGTATTACTGTTCACCCTAAAGAGCTGTTTCTAATATTCATCCCCACTGATGTTATTGAAGCGCTACACATTGGCTACAGGTGAACTTAAGTTAATGACGCCTGACTCTGCAAAATGAAACCAGAGTAACTTTAGTTGAAGCTCATACTCTCTGCTCTTTAAAACTCTGATCTATGAGCCCGTTCGGACATCAGCGGGTGGAGCAGCTCGGTGACACCTTCTGGGATGTATTTCTGTATTCGCCCTATGAAATATTAATGATTCTGCACACATTGCTCTCCTTGTGTGTGTGTGTGTGTGTGTGTGTGCGCGCGTGTGAGCCCTGTGAGAAACCATCAACGAGGGATAACAGGCTTAAACACTCTGCGGTGAGGAGGCTGCAAGGTTACACAGTATCTTCTGCTGCTGTGTTAACCTGCTTTAAACTCTCACTTTACCATAACATGCAACAGAATATCTGTTCGGATTGTGTTAAAGTCGTCGACAGTGTTGACTTCCAAATCCAATTTTTTTTGTGTGTGTTTACTCTCTCGCTCCAGCTCTGAAATTAAATGACAAACATTTGCTAAGAGCTGCTGAGTACACTGGGAGCTATTTATTATTTAGATCATATTACAGCTTTATTGTGACACAACAGAATACAGAGGTTCAGGTCCTCGCCGAGCTCTGCCATTAATCAGCTGCACATTCCCGCTGCTACTGTACGCCACGAGCCCAACAGGCTACTCATCATCTGCGCCCCTTATTATGGGATTCCAATAAAACCGTGTGAGGTCATTTGGGCTCTGTTGACTTACTGCGTCGCTATGGTGACAGGACAGGAAGTGCGGTTGCATCCAGCCTGCTGTGGAAAAACAAGCATGTGGCAGACTGTGCAGACCTCGCGGCCTCCTTCACTGAGACAACTGGAGCGTTAGCTCAGATTCCTCTGTTTATTTAGTCTAGCTTCGGAACCATGAGACCCTAGGTGTTCTGAAATTCAAATTCTGGAAGTATGTTAAAAAAGCTGTGACTGAGATCAGATTTAACCCTATTAAGTTAAAACCTATTTGAGGTTTCCTTACTTTTAGCTGCTTTTTCTACATTGACAATATTTGGTATAACATGTTCAATATCAGCTTGTTATATGTAAATTGAGGAAAACATTCAAACAGGAAAATATTTATCTTGTAATGCTCCACCATCAAATTAAATTTGTATTTTTCATGATTTGGGGAATTCAGTCTGACGTGCCTAGTATCTCTGTGAATGTAGGGGTCACTTCAATTCCAAATAAAGTTCCGTGGGATTGAACCATAGACTGTATATGAGGAGGACATAATGAATCCTCCTCGAAAGCATCTCCATCACCACCTAGTGGCTGGCTGGTCATAAGCACTGCCTCCTCCATGTTAGAGGATGGGACGTGGGCCAAAACAAAAAAGTCTAAGTACACGAAACCTCAAAGATGGTGTCTGTCATTTTAAGTAGTTGCTCTCACACTTAATTATTTTCAAGTGCTACTTTTTCTGATGTTTGGTTTTGATTCGTTATTTGATGCAGTAAAAACAGGGTGAAATGTCCCACTTGACAGTTGAGACTGACTTACGATTGGTTGATTGCGTCTATCACCAGGACCTCACTCCTGCGGTTCTGTCCCCTGATCACCACAGCACAGACTCCGGCTCAAAAACGTGCAAGATGGCAGCGTTCGTACCCGGAATATTATGGCTTCAGTTCTGGATATTGGGAAGAAGTGGAGACAAGTTGTCCATCTTTATATATACAGTCTATGAGACGTGTGGATGCACAATGTGGACTGACTGACCCACTGGTTTGTTTCACTGGTTCACTTTACAGAGTGTTTATATGAGTGTTTGTGGTAGTATAGCAGAAAATGGTTGGGATAGGGAATATTCTTAAGCTCAAAGTCAGTTGGCTTTAATGTAAATCTTTCTGTCGTTTTGATTTTTCAGTCTGTACCAAACTGACGGACCAGCCAACACCCTGCATTGCCATAAACACATTAATCAAATACAGATTATGTGCGTAATAATTGACATTTCTCTACCAAGCAACATAATCTATTGGATTGATTCAGACTCGCATCATTCCTCACTCCACTGTTCTGTCCGCGGCCATTACCCATGAGTCTTCACTCAGTCTCACGTTATTCCTCCTGGAGAGCCACCTGTCTCTCCTATAATTGGACCTCCTTGTTTCCTGTATCAGAAATCCATTCCTCACCTCATTGGTTCTGCCGGCTGACCCCACTGTTCGCTGTGGAATAGGAGGAGAAGCTGAAGCAGGGATACAGACATGTCGTAGTGGGAGAGATATTGTAAATCCCAATTTTACTTCCTTACACTCATTAATCTCTTCCTCTCCTCTCGTGTCTTCTCCTCAGCGAGATCCCGGTGGTTTCTCTGTGCCCTCCTGACAGCGACTGCTCTGCCGAGGCCCCGCTGACAGTCATCCAGTCTGAGGGGGAGCTGTGCGACAGCTGCAGCAGCCTCGGCAGACCCTCGTCCTCCTGCCAGCTCTATCAAGTATGACTGAACACTGACTGTACTGTGTGCTGTTAGGGATTGATGTATGAGGACCCATTAAAATGAAGTCAGAATGTAAAGTTAGAAATAGCTCCAGGATTTTGGAGGCAGTGTAAAATACAGCCATTGTGTCACTCAACAGACTGACTGGTATTAGAGACTTGCATAAAATAGAGGACCACATGTAATTTATGTGTATTTGTGTATCCCCTGCTCTCTTTTCTACTTGAGGTACCACAGGGTCTTAGAGCCGGCGCCTATGACTCATCACAGCCCCAGAAATGCTCCCACTGCAGCCGCCACGGGCCGTGCCACGACTGTCACTCAAACACAACAGGTCACGGTGGTGACGGAGGTGTGGTGGTGAAAGTGGGACACGGCTGTAGCTCTGCTCATCAGACGTCAGGTCGCGGCGCCGTCAGATGCCACTGGCTGCACGGCTCGAATGAAGGCGGCACGCAGAAGCCAACACAGCGACACGTGGTGACAGTGAGGTGAGTTAGAGGAGATGGACTGACACTAATAATAATAAAATTTATCATTACTCTTATCTTAATAAAGTCTTTAATACTGTATTAACAGGGATGGGGGACTCTTCTGCTTCCTCAGAAAGTAAGTACTGAAAGCAATTTTCACTATGAATCCCAAAGGTATTGATTGGAAGTCACACTTTGTCTGATCATTATAATTAACCTTTGCTCAGAGTCGCTGACAGCCACCACTTCTTCTTCTGTGGTCTTTCTATTTGGCAGTTATTCCCAGGTGATAGTGGACTACCCGTTGGCAGTGCTGGTGGGTTGTGCTGTGCTGCTGCTGGGATGCTCATTGGCCGGACTTTTCATTGGTCCACTGCCCGACTTTTCTGACCCACTGCTGGTGGGTGTCACACAGACTCAGACACAGACACACACACACACACCGCGTCTACCATCTTCCTTCTGTCAAAACTACAAACCAAACCTCCCTCACCACCACAGGCTAAGTGTTAATTACTGTTTCCCTAATGACTCATGATCTCATCCATTTACTTCAGTCTCGTCTCAGGGTCAATGAACAACAGTGAATTAGAATGAACCACACTGTCTGTCATGTTAATTAAAAACATCTTCTCACCTTTGAGATTCATGCTTTCACGATAAACACCGGATAAAATAATTGCTGTAAAAATGTGACCAACAACAATGTCCTATTAATGATTAATCTGATTTACATGATAGAATACAATTTGGGTTATACAAGGATCTTTGTTTTATTCGTGTGGGATAACGTCAAACACTCGTCGAACGTTTTTTTTGATGGGAGTTCAGAAAAGATATCAGGGAGCTTGTGATGCTGATTAAACATTCAGTGAGCTGCTGTAGAGCATTGAAGGGCACCGCATTTATTACGCGCGTGTGTGTGTGTGTGTGTGTGTGTGTTCATAATAATTTTTTCAGGGTTTCGAGCCGCGGGGAACGTATATCGGAGTCCGTCAGTCCACTTTGTCCAAGCTGCAGGAGAACACGGGCCCGGGGAAAACTCTGTCTCCTCTACCTCAGCAGCTCAGTAAAAGGTCAGCAGTGGTGGATTTCAGAGGGAGTGCAGGGTTTCTGCACAGGGGGGAGGGGGGGGGACCACTCACTATATATAAAAATATAGTTTACACATGCATAACCTTTCTCAGAGATAATACCAATAATTTTTACTGATATGATGGAACAAAAACATTCATTCGTTATCTATACTGCTTATTAGGGTCTCTATACAAATATTACAAATCTATTTATTATGCATAAAAGCATTATTAGATAGAATAATTACTTGTTTTTTACCATTTTCACATTTGTAACATTTACATTCATTCATTATTGTTTGCCTTTAATTCCTAACTTTTAACTTTTTCTTTTTAAAGGACCTAGAAAGTAGGTTAATTATTATCATTGTTATTATTATATCAGCAATAACACAAATGATAATATAAAACATGTCTCCGTAGTTTGCCTCAGCTTTCTAGTGACCTTTAGTTCATTGTTTTGGTTGCACAGTCAGCATAGTTAGTAGTTCGGTTCAGAATTCAACCTCAACAGCAACTGTTTCAGAACAGGTTCATATTTGAAAGAGAGACAGTGGTGTGGTAACAACTTGCTCGTGCCCAAATGATTCTGCTCACATTTATTAATTAAAATTTTTTTACAATGAGCTTTATAATTTCTGTGTGATGATGAAGTTGTAAGTGTATGTGTGTTTCACCTGGGCTGTAGTTTTGGGGCCGATGTCGATGGAGACAGCCGCGTTGGACAAGACACCTCAGGACTTCGCTTCAAGAGGATGTTAGCCAGAGACTCGTCCCCGGACTCCTTCCCCTGCGACGCTCCAGGTGGGTCACTCCTGATCAGCTCATAAAACACTGAAACAAGGAGAATACCAAACACCTCAAAATTAACAACCCTGAGCTTAATTAAGCTGGCTCCCTTCAGCACACTCAGCAAAGCAGTAAATATAAAATTATTAAAAACAACGTAAATGTGATGAGTGCCTATTCAGCAGCTGAGCTATTTGCATAATAACTCTGTGAGCTGAGGGCGAAACAATAGAGCTTGTTAGGAGTTAATCAGCACCCCCAGCAGAACAATAAAAACAATACGACATTAAAACAAGAACAACTTACGGTTTGGATGCAAACTTACAAAATGTTGAGATAATAAGAGAATGTGAACTTTTAGTGCGGATTCAAATAGAACAGTTTGCTAAATGTTTTTCCTCAGGCAGCGTATCACAGATTGTCCTCTTCAAGCTCCTCATTGAAATAATGAGCTGCTCGATTAAGACTCTACTTCGGTTTGCCTCATAAAACACACAGAAGCTCCCCGAATTGATTTATAAGCAACTAGCAAGAAAAAAAGCTTTTTATCGAGTCATTTTATAGATATGTAGTAGTTCTATATTTGATTATTTCATTTTTGGATGTCTTCTTTTGTTTGTCCCCCCACGTTGTATATATGCAATACTGGATGTACATGTTTGTAATCCCCAAAAGTGAAGGGCCTAATGCAGTAACATGAAGTATACCCCCAAAAACTTTATTCGTGACAACCGACGATTCTAACCATGATTCACAGCTGCTCATCTTGTAACTGTGTGCTGACTCTGTCCATCTGTCTCCTGCAGGCGAGCGTTTGGCCCAGCTGGTCTTCAGATCAGAAAACTCAGCCAGTCTCTGGAGCCTGAAGGCCATCCACGCCATGTGCGAGATGGAGCAGTCCAGGGTTCGCTCTGATTTACTCAGCCCTTCATCTCACCTTTAGTCTTCTCCCTCCTCATCCCTTTGTCATCACCTCTGTCAAGCTCGACTCTTGTCTTTTCCCTGATTCCACTTCATACTTTCAACACTCTGCAGGAATTAAAAACACTACTCTTTGTACCTTCACTTATATGTCTGGGCATGTGTTCAAAAAATATATTTTCCTTGTCTGATTCAGATTCGCTCCCAGGCTCAGTTCCAGGACCTGTGCCAGCAGCATGTGAGGGTGGAGGCTGAGGGAACATCCAGGAGCGGCTGCTGTCCGAGCTGGTCTCTGGGGAATTACTTGGCTGTCCTCACTAATGCTTCCTGCTGTCTCAGCCTCACCTCACACCAGGTTCTATAACCTTCTTCACATTTGAAAAATTAAACTACTGCTTAAATTATAATCATAAGCGCAAGGTAAATATTACATTGCAGTATTTTTATTGCAATATGAGAGGGATTTCTTGACATTGGAAGCAGTTAATTGACTAAAATAAAATTACTTTTCGTGGTTTTACTTTAAGCACTCCATTGGGTTGGGGGAGAGGTTTGAGTTGTCAATGATTAAATCACTCACTTACGTCAGATTTTGGTATCAGGCCCCAACAGATAATGTTAGACTCTCCACTCATAGTTGTACACTCTATGAATTTAGCAAATATCCAAAGAAAGGACTCAAACCAAGAATGAACTGAACTTATTGGGTGCTGTATATGAAGGTAAAGCCTGGGATGGAATTTCTCTGTGCATCAAGAATACATCAATAAGACAAACTGACTTCTTAATCAAATCGGAGATGGTTACTCTAGTTTATTTTTGATAAATAAACTTGCTGCTGTAAATGAAAAGTTAAAAAATATTGATTAATAATTTCCATCATCGTATAAATTCCTGAAGTGCACTGATGAGGGACAGAACCTCATTTGAATTTCTCCATCTCTCTCTAGGTTTCTGAGTCTCTGAACCTGCTACGGAAGTGTGCTCCGCACTATCACGAAGGACAACTGGTGGACGCCTGCGTCGACCGACCCAAGCACGGCGGCTGCTCCTCCGTCCCGTCTCGCTGCAAACAGTCCCGCATGGTGTTCCAGATCCTGCACTTCCTGGTCGATAAAGACTTCCTCGGCCCGCAGACTGTTGAATACCAAATCCCGACGCTGAAGTACAGCCTTCTGTTCTTACCTGTCAACAAAGGGGAGCACATGATGGAGATATACATGAACAGCCTTGAAGGCAGGGATCTGACCCACAATAACACCGCGATCACCGGCATGGACTTTGGCATCAAGCAGACGCTGTTCAAGCATTACCTTGCCAGAGATTCAGTTTATCCTCTCCTAGCTGTCCTCTGCCTTCTTTTTACTATGGCTCTGTATCTCCACTCGCTCTTCATAGTAGCTTTATCTGTAATATCAATCATAAGCTCCCTCCTAACCTCTTATTTCTTCTACAAAGTAGCATTTCGCCTGACTTTCTTTCCCCTGGTCAACCTCTCTGCAGCTCTTATCCTCTTAGGAAGTTGCTCCAATCAGGTTTTTATCTTTGCAGATTTCTGGCAAATGCAGCTGTCCCAGAACCCCCCTGCCTCCCTGGAGAAGAGGGTGCACAGAGCTTTGCAGGAAGTCGGCTATTTGATTTTAGCATCTGGTTTGACCTCCGCCGCAGCCTTTTTCTCCGGCTATCTCAGCAGCATCACAGCGATCAGATGTTTCGCTGTTTATCTCGGAACTGCCTCTTTCATCAGCTCCCTCCTGGCACTGGTGTGGCTGCCTTGCTCCTTCGTTCTGCGGGAGCGTTACACAAAGGCGTCCTCTGCATCTCTAGCAGTGCAGGGATGGAAACCGTGCTGCGCCAAGAATCCCGGCGGCTTCTGGGAAACGAGCTCACGCAAGAGATGCCTCTTTAATCTTGGCCAGAAGCTGAGGGAATTGAGACGAGGGCTCGCGGACACTTCCAATTTGTTATTTCTGAAGATCTTACCTTGTGGGGTGGTGAAGTTCAGGTACATCTGGGTGTGCTGGTTTGCAGTGCTTGCTGCTGGGGGCACATACATGTCCTGCATTGATCCAGGCATGAAGCTGCCCACCTTAGAAAGCAAGGTCAGCCAGCTTTTCCGCTCCAGTCACCCGTTTGAGAGGTACGACGCAGAGTATCGCCACATGTTCATGTTTCAGAGACAGAAAAATGGAGAAGATAAGCCTGTCACAGTGACGCTTGTTTGGGGGGTCAAACCAACAGATAACGGGGATCACTTTGACCCTAATAGCAATGGCTCTTTGGTACTTGACCCAGACTTTAACATGAGCCGACCAGACGCTCAGATCTGGTTAAGAGACCTGTGTGGAAGGGTCCAGAACCAAAGCTTTTATTCCTCTCCATCAACGGAGGGTACAAATGCAATGACAGAAAATATCTGTCTCGTGGAGCAGCTAATTCGCTGGGTGTCTGTCAGACGGTGCTCAGAGAGTGAAGACGCCCTTCACCTCTGCTGCAAAGACATCCCTTTCCCCTACCCACCCAGCGTTTTTGAGAACTGCCTCAGTATGATGCTGGCAGAGAGGTATGCCGAGGGCCATCTGGCCCACAGCGGAGGCCTGTACTTCCAGCCAGATGGCCGGGTCGCTGCCCTCGTGTTGGCATTCACGACCACATACCTCTACAGCTTCAACTATAGCAGAACCAGTGTTTTCTACCGAGAAATCCTGACATGGTTCAACAGAGAAGTATCAGGAGCACCACAGGGGCTGGAGAACGTCTGGTTCATCAGTCAGCTTTCTCTCTATGATCTACAACAGTCCTTAAGCTCAGAGACTCTGGTAGTCGCTGGCTTCTCTGTAGCTCTCACCTTTGTTTTGCTTTTTCTAACCACCTGGAATATCCCACTGAGCATTTACGGGACTGTAGCTGTAGGAGGCAGTGTGTTCGTAACAGTCGGCCTCCTGGTTCTTCTTGAATGGCAGCTGAGCGGCATCGAGGCTCTGTTTATATCATCGGCAGCAGGACTGTCTGTGGACTTTATAGCCGACTACTGCATATCTTATAGCATGGCTCCTCATTCGGACAAAATTGGGAAAGTGGCGCACTCCACCAAACGAATGGGACGACCTGTAGCAATAGTGTCTGGTACATTTTTCTCCATGGGGATCATCATGTTGCCTGCCACGGCCTTGCTGATCCGAAAACTCGGGATTTTTCTGTTTTTGGTGAAATGTGTAGCTTGTGGATTTGCGACGTTCTTTTTTCAGTCACTGTGCTGCTTTTTCGGACCTAAAACAAACTGTGGGCAGATCTCTCTGCCGTGTTTTTCAGATCAGACTGAGGGGCTATCGTCGGCAACAGAACCTGGTTCCTCCTCTGCAGCAAACGGAGCCTTTGGCAGATCTAGAGTGAGGAGGAGTTATGATAAAGAAGCAGGTGGCTATCTCTACCCCAACCAGCAGCGTCAGCACAGACAGAATCAGACCGGAGGAAGAGGGGGAAGTGGTCCGGAGCAATACGAGCTGCAGCCGCTGGCTTATCGGCTCAGCGACAGCTTTGAGAACAGCACCTGCACCAGTAAACTGTCCAACCGGCCCTCAGTGCTCTCTGATGAGATTGAGTATTGTGACAGAGATGTAAGAAATAGCATGGAAGGGGAGAGTGACCAGACGAGCAGCCATCAACCACCTCCGGCCTTCCAGACTTCATCACCTTACAAAGAAAACACCCTGCGGCCTGGAGGGCTGCCACAAGAGGACCTTGCTAAAGAAAAGGTGCTGTGTGAGACATGCAGAGGTCAGACTGGTGGGGTAACACACTGGGGCAATACATCCTTCTCCTCATCTTCGAGCATACAGGAGACTATAATCAGCCACACACTGGAGACCACTGACCAGCCATCTTTCTGCAAAGATGACCAAACCTCAGAGGAGTGTCTCCACTACCCCTCCCGCAAAAAGCACCTCTCCTCTCAGTCCCAGAGCTACTGTGAGGGTCTGGAGGATTCCTGTGAAACGTGCCTCAGTGACATCGAGCCCGGGCCTTCAAACATGCAGCAACACGAGGGAGACGCTCAGTTACAACCAGGGTACCTGAACGGAAAGAGAGATACGCTACGTCTCTCACTGAAGGAAACTGCTTACGAAACGGGTAAAAAGGGCCGAAGCAGTCAGAGTGAAGACGTGGTTATTTTACCCAACAGTAAGTCAGACTTACCAGATGTGTGGATAAAGAGAGGTGGAAAACGGGAGGATACATGTTGAGCAAAGTTGGAGGCGTCTTTACGAACGCTGAGCAATGAATGCTCTGACTTTATAGCAGAAGGAACAGATGAGCATATAGAAGTTAAAAAAGAAACATACACTGTTACTTTTGTATAACAGTCAAAGGAAATACAAGCCAACTGCAAATGTAGCATGTGAAAGATTTTTGCATCTAATGTTGCATCAGATTTAGCTACTAATGAGGTCAGAGCATGAGTGTTCCTTCTGTTAAATGGTCAAATCAAAGCATGGCTTGCTCAACTTGGCACTTTCAGAAAGACAAAAGGTATTTTCTGCCACATATTCTCACTAATGTCTCTACAGTAGCCACAGTGTGCTGTCAACATGAGCACTGCACCTGCTGCTTCAGAATTGACTTAGTGCCTGGACCTTTTTAACATCTGCGCCTGCACAGACTGGGTTATCGACAAATAACAGTGTCCTGTGTGTGCAGCTGCTGGCCTTTCTCCATGGTGGAACTGACCTAAATAAGCCATACATTCATGGACTTAACAATAAAAGATACAAGTTCAGTAGAGAAAACAAGGTGCATTACTGTATGTGAGTCTGTGGGGGAAGAATCAAGCATTATCAAATGTAGAGTGGCAAACAACAGTCGGTTGATTTTGCACTTTGTGACAATAATGTACCGAAGATACTTTGTTACCATGAAGCAGGAACATGTCATTTGTGGGTTCATGGCTTGAATTGCATTAAATGTTTGACTGTCAAGTCAAGTCTTTTTGTTTATATGTCTGTGCCAAACATTGTTATGTTTACTTCATGTACGGATTCTTAAGAGGCATTCTTTAGAGGGATCTACGTCAGCACCCCCCAGCTGAGATGTCACATTACACAAGTCTCAATACCATTTCAATAAGGGTATTTATAACCTGAGCAGCATGTGCCAAATGTCTATCAACAGGTTGTTTTATAAGCTAAAACAAATGTCTGTGAATTGTGCAAAAGATTTCCTTTTAAAATAATAAGATGTGTCTAAGATAGTAAATATGATGTTGAGTGTAAAAGTGGTGTTGGAGGTGCAGTGTTGTTCCTGGAGCTTCGAAAAGGAAAGATATATATGAAATGTGCCTGTGAGCAGGTTATTTTCAAGCTTTCTCGCTGTAAGATGTGTTTTCTTTTAGAATGATGTGACAATTCTTTAACAAGCTCAGCAGAATAATCTGCATTTTAGATAAATGAAGAAAAAGGAAAAAGATGCCACAAATGTTTTTCACAAAGCTGGAATAAAATGAATCATTTATTTTCCTGCAGACTGGCTTTTTAATTTGTTTCAACATTTGCTTTGGATACCAGTTAGATTACAGGCCTATAAGGTTCAAATTAAAACTATATGCTTAAAACTGTAAATTGAGAGAGAATAAAACTGCTTTTTCTTTTTGTCTTTAAGTCTAAAATAGCCAAAGAAGAAAACATGTTTCTACAGGTTTAATTGTAGAGGAAGCAGCATACGAAAAACAAAATTCCCTAAAAAGTACTGAAATTATCAAAAGAAAAAAACAGAAACATATATCAAAGAAAAAAACTTCTTAGCGGTCCATTGTGTAGGATAAAGAGCGACCTATGAACAGAAATGGAATTTAATATTTAAAATTAGGATTTTTACAAGTGTGCAAAAACCTAAAATTAGGAATTGTTGCGTTACCTTAAGGCCACCGTAGTTTGCACATATGGATGATAAAACGAGTGGTAGTGCGCTCATCGCAAAAAACAACTATACCACTAGAGGCCACTAAATCCCACACACTGAACCTTCCGAGGATTGAAACCTAAAAGCGACAGTCATAAACAGATTTCATCAGGTCGATTCTTCAACCCAGTCTTCTTTGGCCCAGTCGGGTGAGCGTGTGGAATATTCAAAGTCAGGTCCTTTGTAGCGTAATGCATGTAGATACATGATGAGCTCCTTCTCTGTGGGATCTGGTCGTACGAGCTTACATTCACTACACAGACTATCTCTGGTCACGGCAGGAGTTTTCTGGGAACTGTCTGTTTCCTCTGTCAGATTTCCATTTGATTGGATCTGAGATTCTTGGAGGGAGGAGTTGTTGGTGTTTGAGTCTGTGTAGCCCTGTTTCACTTCCTCCACAGTCGCACTGCTGGAGGTACAACCTGTCGGCATCTGTGTCTGAGGAGCGTCTTTGCTCAGGTCAGGTTCACATGTAACATCCGGCTTCTCACATGTCTTGCTTTTTTCTGCCTGTTGCAAGATCGCAATGCCGTCATCCTGCATATCCAAAAGGTGTAAACTCTCCTGAGATCGATGCTCCTCTACCAGAGCGCGCAGCAGCTCCTCGTTGCTCTTCCCGACCAGTCCGCCCTTGCCCCTGTTAGGACCCCACGCTGAGGATCCATAGATGGGGTCGTTGGAGATGGGGAAGCCCAGGTACTGGAGGTGGACCCTGATCTGGTGTGTGCGGCCGGTAAGGGGTAAACAGCGGACAACGCTAGTTTTTCCATTAAAGCTCAGCCTCTGGAAGACAGTCCGGCACTCCTTCCCCTTGGGGTCAACCCGACAGATGCCGATTTTGAAGGAAACGATCAGAATGGGTTCCTCGCAGGTCACTTCACCCTCTGGAAACTCCCCGTCCACTCGGCACACGTACTCCTTTTCAAGCTAGGAAAGAGACTAGATGTGAGGACCTTCTGAAAACTCACAGCTGTATTTGTTTATGTGGGTAACTGAAAACTTGCCTAATCACCTGAAAGTCCAAACCTTCTTAAAACGTACCTGTCTGTCTCTCACCAACTGGTCCAGCTTCTTGGACGCCTCCAAAGTTCTGGCAAACAGCAGAACTCCAGAGGTGAGTCTGTCCAGTCTGTGGACAGTGTGGAGCTCGGAAAAGCCCTGTTCTTTCCCCAGGATGAAAATCACAGTGTTGTGGCGAAAACGACCGCAGGGGTGGACTGGGATGGAGGCTGGCTTGTCCACCACGAGCACTTCCCCGTCGTCAACCAGAACCTCCAGGGGCCTGCCCACCACAGGAGGCTCGTGGCGGTGAACAGTGTTTCTCAGGTGGTCGTTATTCTGTGGATAGTACGGAATAGATATGAAACCTTCGGAGACTGGAAGCAGATGGATATTTCACTCAGCACATTTAACTTTTGAGTTTTGTTTGATAGCATATTTAATGAGAAGCTTAGTCTTTAAACCTCTGAGTCACTCGCGTGTGTTGAAATGTGTAAGAAATATTCTTTCAATATCATAATGCTGCATTTCATAATGGTTAAGAAATCTAGAGATGTTTACGTAGTAAGATGTAATAGTAGTTTTGTGTTCTGTCGTTGTGTAGCAGTGTATTGTATTGTTGTGTTTATCAGTGTTGAATCGTTGTATAGTATTGTTGTGTAGTGCTGACACTGACCCTGAGCACCACGGACAGGTCCTCCACCGGTGTCTCGTTGAGCCGGATGCGACCCTCCTTAGCGGCCCTCTGGTAGAACTCCAGGGGCTCGGCTCTGAACTCGGTCTCGAACACCTCCAGCAGACTCTTCCCGATCCAGCGACCCTTACAGTAGGTTTTAAAGTCGAAGAAATACGGGCGGACTTTGCGGAGACCCCCCTCGAAGTAGTAGGAGGTCTCGGAGTAGTGCTCCTGGCTGAAGCTGACCCCAGGGTTCCGTTTCTGCGGAGGAGGGATGTATCTCTCGCCCGGACGGAGCTTCTTCCCCCCGGCTCCTCTGCGCCTCTTCCCTCGGCCGCTCGCCTCGGGTTCTCGCGGCTCGTCGCTCTTACGTTTGCCGGTTCCTGCTGCCTCGTTAGCGGCGACTCCCTGTTCGGACATCGGGCTGTTGACCTCCTCCTCCGGTGCAGCAGCCTCCTGCTCCATGTTCGAGCTGCTCTGTTGACACCGCGGAGAAGGAAACAGACGATTCCAAGTTATGTTAACGTGATGGGATAAAACTGAGTGCTTTAATGTGTGAAGTTCCCGTTTATTAACCGAGAGCAGAGACAATGAACTAAATTCCCTCAAAACTCTCCCTACAACACTCACGTGCATCACTCTCTGGCTTAGAGGTCCTGTCAGAAGGAGACGCGCGCTGATGACGTGAAAATGTAGTCCAATCAGACGAGGTGTAGTCCAGTCGTGTTTCTTCTTCTTTTCCTATGATTCCAATCACTTTCTTATCGAAGCGTTAGCGACACCAACTATCCACAATATGAACTTAATTAATACATTTGCACCAATGTACAAAATAATTGTTAAAAAGATAAAAACATTAAGAATAAAAATGTATCCGGTCGACGACAGCAGCAGGACTGTATACAAATAACAGTTACTGCAGTAATACACCAGCTAACTAAAAGCTGTTTTGACCTTTTGTTCGTGAATACATGTGGTGATTGTAGAAGTCTATATACATAGAATAAAATAAAATCAGAATTTCCCATGGGATTAATAGAGTATCCATCTATCTATCTCTCTATCCATCTAAAACATACAAAGCAAATAAACAAATATATCAATGTCAGTGTTTAGTCAACTTTCGTGTTCTTTTGTGTCTTTAATAAATAATTTGCTGAAAGTATATCCCTAGAGGTTTTGATCGCAGAGGAGCTGTGGCTCAGGAGGCAGCGAGGGCTGTCGACTAACTATCAAGGTCGAAGTTCAGTAGTTTGATCCCCCGCCCCTCCAATCGGCACTCTGAAGTTAACTTAGGCAAGATGCTGACCCCAAATTGACCCTGAGAGCTGTGCCGACAGTTTGATGGTGTGACGCTACATGGAGAAGCTAAGACTGGGATACATCCATCTCCAACTTTCTTAAATTATTAAATTCTTCTCTGAATACCAATGAAAAACTGAATGTTTGTGTATAATATTGCATTGGTGCACTGAAGTAATACAAAAAATGCATCAGATGTTTACTTCTTCTGAGAGCAAAAAAATTTCTAAAGATTATTAATACCTTTACTGTAACTTATCTTCTCATGAACCGTTTCAGTTTCTCTCTCTCATACACAAACACACAAAATTATTTTCACAAAAGATTGACAATCAATACTTTCACCATTTAGCAGGTTTTATTAATAAATCTGATAAGCGTACACATAATTACAATGTTTGTCTAGTTTAAGTGAAGTGCCTCAGTTGATCAATATTTGGCACAACGCCCCCTCAGTTCTACAGTAATAATGTTAAACCGGATATTCATATAGTATATGAATAGTTCTTATCACAAAATATATATTACTTTGTTAATTTGCTTTGAAATCTCTAGGCTTGTATTTAGGTTTATCTTTATGAGTTACTGCAAAGCAAATGAGAATACACAAATTATCAACTCATAGGAACACAGACTGTAGCTCTTTATGCTGTACTTGCAATTCTGAACTTTATTGTCTTAACCATGAATATTAATGACTCATTTAAACCTTTTTTGTCATCCACGATACTCTAACCAGTCTCTAGCCGACTCCATGCATTCTGGTGGAAAGGTCATTAGTCCAGCGGTGGTCGCTCGCTCTTTATCTCTCCTGGAAGACGACCTCGTCAGGCGAACAGAGGGATGTACTCCTTCTTCGTTGCTAGGTGACAACGCAGTGGGGCAGATGGCCGTTAATTCTGGAGCTCGCTGAAACCTGGAGGAGTGCTACAGGGCCCCGGAGACGCAGCATCAACGCCATCTCCTGCAGGGGCAACCACACTGCAGTCAGAGCTCACCTCTGGGGAGAGAAGGAAGGATTGCATGGATGCCATCAAGAACAAGTTACTGGAAGTAGGTGGATGCGGGTCTTGACTGAATAATAAATTAAGGGGTTAGAGAGATATCTAATGTCCCAAAATATATGCGGGTTTTTGTAAATAAATCAATCTAAATCACAAATTTTGCTTCAAATCATAGGTATGGGGTGTTTTGGTGCATACCTGGGCCATTGATACCTCTTGTCGGTCAGGGGGACGTAAACCACTCCCATCAAAGCTTTCTTGAGGAAGGTCCCGTCACTCTGTCGATCATACTGCTCTAACACCTGACTTCCACCATCGGGACCCACTGGGAGAACCAGCCGCCCACCTGGCTTCAGCTGCTCCAGGAGCTTTCACAAAAAAACAGGGATTCAACATGAGCAGGAGACACAGTTCAAAAGCCATTTTTCAAGTCACGGCAGAGACATCTCAGAAAATGACTTTAACATTCACTTCACTACAGAAAGGGGCTTTTTGTGTGGGTGCATAATTAGTCTTATTCGCTTCTATTGTTTCTACCCTGTTTTCTCAAGCGTAAAAACCATATGTGTGCTTACAGCTTTAGGAACAGTAGGTGCGGCTGCACCAACGTGAATCGCATCATACGGCGCTCCGTCTGGGAATCCCTGCCTTCCATCCCCCTCTGGGGACAGATGTCAGAGTGAGGTTTAGTAGCTGAGCAGTTTGAGGATTTCAAGCTGGTCGGCCTTGACACTGCCTGACTCACCGATAAGTCTGATGCGTCCAGAGGAGAGCAATTCTGGCTCGTCAGCCTGCACGTTTTTTATCGACATTTGAATCAGTTCATCTATGTGCTCGATACCAACCACTCTTCCACTGGGTCCTATCTACACACATAGAAACAATTTGAAAAATGAAGTAGTTGCACTCAGTCATATATTTTGTGTCAACTCATGTGATGGCAAATCGATTAAATAATACACTGAATTTAACAAACATGTCACGTTTCGGTAGCACTCACCATTCTTGCAAAGCAGGCAGTGAGGTATCCACTTCCTGATCCCACATCCAGAGCTGACGCCCCTTCTGTTAGTTTGTCACTTAACAGCTCTAAAGCGTGAGCGTGCTGTCAAACCAGGACCAATGGGAAATATTCAATTATTCATGTCTGGGTTTAAGGGAATTATTTTGTCATCTTAATTTTCTTCTGAGACTGTTTGACTCACCATGTGTGGTGCACTGATAGTCGCTCTGTAACCTGTGATAATAAAAAACACCATAACACAGTCACATCTGTGCTCATTACTTTACAGCACAATGCAGCAACTCATACAGTCCAGCAGGAGTGTTTCTGTGTTTACAGAGTGATTTGAATTGTTACCTATGGACTGAGGGGAGTCTGCATAAGGATAGTCCCGAGAGTAGAGTCCTCTGTCTGTGGCCAGCATGGCATCAAACACTCTGTCGCTGCGGATCACACCGTGATCTACAGGAGAGAAGAAGAGGAAACGACACTGAACATAAACAAATTTAAAAAAAGACACATCTCTGCACTTTTAAGATGAAAAAAAATGTACAATAATTTGAATCAGACGTGTGAAATCCAAGCTGACGTCCTGAGTCCTTTACCCCTGAGCCTGCTGATGAGCTCTGGATGCGTCTTGCCGCTGGACATCCACGCCATGGTCCGGGACAGCAGCAGCCCCATAGGGAAAGCCACGACTGCCAGGCGCAGGGCCAGTCGCATCTCCTACCCTGGGTCTACCTGCAGCGATATGATGGTCAGATTTTTTCGTTTGTGCAGGACATGACATTTAATAATCTGACTATTTCCTCCATGTGATGATGCCAGAGACAGATCTGATCGTTTGTAACAGGGTTGTTGCTCGTTTACCAGCAGGCTGAAGCAGAATTATTGAAATGGTTCAGGTAGCCAACTTTTAAAAACAAGTTCTAAACCAATTCAAATCTCTGAACGGCTACAGATGCACACATCGCTTCTTAAAACACTCGTGAACAATGTAATTCTGCAGAGGTCAGGGAGCGTGTTTACCTTCGCCACCGCTTCTTCCTTCCCGCTGACACTTCCTGGTCCCATCCTCAGCAACCGACCAATAAAATGCTAACGTTTTCGTAGTAATGCGTTCTGAGCCAATCATATCGCAATGCTTGTTGACAGACGGATGTAATGTTCAATCACGTGCATCCTAAATACGGAACTGGGCTGTCGCTCCGTGAAGCTTGTGTATGATGGACTCAGTTAGCTAGCGAGGCTAAATCTTCGACTCCATACATCAGTGGATTTAACAGTTTATCCCTCGATTGTTTTACTCAGGTGAGATGGGGAGAAAATGAAAGGTGGAGATGAGAAGATGTGTTTTTAATTAACTGCAGTGAGCGATCGTGAATAACATGTGAAATGCATAAACCATTGTACAAAGCAGACTGGACACCAGTTAGCTACAGTCTGTTGATGTAGCCTGAATTAAGCTCAGGTCCTGGTTTCTCTTGTTGTTGTGAAATATGCATAGTTTCCATTCCCGTCTTTTTTATCAAAACATTTGGAGATCGTGGCTGTTTTTAATGCTACTGGGAGGCTGCAGATGGAAACATGCTAACGCTAAGCTGATGTTGACATCTGTGTTTCCCAGAATGAGCGACGTCTTCGAAAGTCAGGAGGTCCGGTCCAGCGGGGAGCTGTGGACCGAGATCTGCTCCACTCTGCTGGGGCAGCAGCCGGAGGCCGCTCCGGAGGACGAGAGGAACAACAACATCGAGTTCAATGACTCCTTCCAGCCAGCTGCAACAGTCCCAGGGCAGGGCAATGGTCACATAAACGGGACAGGCATCAGCTCCTCCGGTGCCATATGGGAACCCATGGAGGATTCTGAGATCTACATAGCTAGTTTAGGTAATGTCCTGCTTCCCCCTGTATCTTTGAATGGCTTTATTACATCCATCCACCCGATCAGGGCATCCCTCATACATCCTTCATCATTCAAGATGGGAGATGATTCTTCAATAGCAGCAGATCTGCACCAATACACCACGTTTTCTCCCTTATTTTACATGAGCAGTTTTTATGCCCTCATAAGAGGTTATTCTCAGTTTACCCACATGCAGTTCCAATTGTTAATGTTATATATTGACGTATTTAAACTCAGCACAAATAGTAGTCAAACAAAACAACAATTGTAGTTTTTTTAAATGAAATTCAACTTCAATTCTCACCGTATTAAATATACAACTAAACATATATATTATATATATGTGCTAAATAACATCTTGCAACTTAACTTAATCTTTTTTTATTTTAACACTAACGATTGTTGACCTTACATCTGTTGTAATTCATATATCACATTGTAATTGCAACCTCCCATATCACTGTATTAGAGGCCGAATAGTAGAAAATGTTGAAAGCAACATTTTATATTGTGGCATGTGTTATTAATATCTGTGCCTTTTGATGGATTTGTGTTGAACTGCTTTGCACCTTGTTGTGCTTGCACTCTGAATGTTGGAAATGAGTTATTGCTCATTCAACGATGTGAAGAAAGAAAGAAGTGTAATTTTATTGTCAAATATTAAAAAGTTTTGCCGTGTCCACATTTTGCTGCAGAGAATCGTCTGAAGAAGTTAAAGGGCCAATCCAGTGACGTGACCTCCAGGGACATGTTGCGCTCGTTGTCTCAGGCTAAGAAAGAATGTTGGGATAGATTCCTGCACGACGCCCAGACATCAGAGCTTTTTCAAGGTGGTGACTTGGATCAGAAGTAAGACATTGACTTTATGAGTATTTTGCTATGTGACTTTCTACTGCTCTATTAAATCCAATAAACTGCATGATAAATACTGTAATGCAGCTGCTCACTGGTCTAGATGACATAAGTAGTTCATATTTTTTTTGTTGAAAGGATAATAAAGTCCTTCCAGGCAGTAGAGAGGTTTAGATAGACCTCCAGTCTTCTTAACACCCTTGACTTTTTGTGCACCTCCCTTCTCCAGTGCCCTTGAACACTTTAAGAGGTGGTTGGTCCCTGAGAAAGTGGCCATCAGCGCAGAGGAGCTGGAATATCTTCTTAGACCATCCCATAATAACGAGCCAGCCGGACCAAACCCAACTCAAAACGCAGAGGAGACAGAGGAGGAGACACACAACTCTGAGGAAGATGACGCTCATAGTCCAGAGAAATGAGTGCTTTCCAAACAGAAGAACTAATCTGGATTGTATAAAGCAAGGATGAGCCTGTGTTATGTCATATTGCTGTTTTTGGCCCAGGCTTTTATTTGTGGCCAAAGAGGTAATTACAGACATTTATCATCCTCTGTATCCCCAGCAACTGTATTATACAGTCATGTCCTTTCTTTTCTTTTCTATTCATCCCTTCGACTTGTAATCAAGCAGCACATTTAACATCTCGTCTGTGTAATGACTCTACTACTTTACTTCTCACAGGAATAGCTCGCTACCTGAAACAGACATGCAAACATTTCAGTATCATGTTGTAAATAAGACTCGTGTGACAGAAGCAGTGCATTATCTTCCAGCGACAATATTTTCTGTGTCTAAACTGTGACAGCTAAAGTAGGAATACTCTTGTGATATGATCCTGAATCTATTGTAACATATCGTGTAACATTTTTGCCATTGATTTTACATAATGACGTTTTACCCATGCCTCAATAAAAACAAGTACAACTGATTAGTTTGTCTGTTTGATTGTTGTGAGCATGAACAAGGGCACTGTTATATTTACCCCAATGGCTCAAGTACAGCTGAAATGCAAAAAAACTAGAATATTCTTAGACACAGAATTTTGTGTGTGCATGTGTGTACTTATCTATTCTAGTGAGGCCCAAATTGAGATTGAGACTACGTGGATAAGGACATGTTGGCCATGTATGAACAGTTGGATAGATAATGAGACTGAGGTGGTTCAGAGTCAGAATCAGAAATACCTTATTGAGGTGGCAGCAAAGAACCCTATTTTATTCACCTACAGTGTTGTAGATAACTATCCCACAAATTGGTCAGAAAATAATGTAAATACCCTCCAAAAAAGAATAACCCATTAAATGTAATACTTCATGTAATACACTCTTTCAAAGGCTGAAAATATTGACAATAAAATGAGAAGGATGTGCTAGTTGGGAAGTGAATTTCCAATTCCCTCATTGAAATGTCATTGATTTGCTGTTTTTAGTGATACTGATTTAAAAAGAGGATGGCCAAAATATTAGTACCCTGCCTCCTGCTTATTGTCAGCTGGGATTGGCTCCAGCTCCCCCGACAACCCTCAAAGGATAATTGGTACGGATAATGAATGCAGGACACCCCTCTGTATGATGTGATACAGTTCAATACAATCACAAACTAAAACATTGAATTGACATCTCATTCTAACAGTTTTAACAAGAAAAGGCAACATTTATTGCACAGTTGTTGTATTGGGCTCCAATAGTTGTAACTGAATGTAACTCATGAATTGGCGTGTATAATTGGAGTGTTTGAATTGAATGTAATAATGAAATCAATTTGGTGCAGCCAAATCATCTCAGTTCAGGCTTATATGAATCACAGCAGCCACGGCTTCATTGTGTTCATCAATTTTAATTGCGGTCCTTGACATGAAGACCTCTGGAGACCTTCTGATTAACGTCCTGTCGATCTATCGGTACAAGGACTTTTAGCGTGAAATCAAATTAGTGCAGCGAAACGGAAAGTGTTCGTCATTTTCCCTTCTAGTGGACAACACATTCTACCAGACTCTATACAGAGGGCCGTTTTTCTATATATTCTGTCTTGATTACAGTTACTATTTCTGCCAGAGTAGTAATTGATTTGCCATCTCTCTCTCTCACACACAGAGCCCTGCCTTGTGATAATAGATTGGACTGGGATCACAGATAATAGTGTGAGACCCTGAATGACAGGAAATTAAAATTTGATTGGCACTGATTCTCGTTTAACATTTAATCCCCATCTCCGGAAGGTGTTAATGAAGAAATCCACCAGTGATGTCCCCTGATAAAAAAAAAATCATCTCTCAGGGAAAAAAAGATAAATTATTTAACTTAAAATCATAATAGAATATTACCAAGTGACTCCTTCTAATTTAGCATCTTTTTGTATTTATGGAGTTCCAAAAATAAATGATATATTTATCAATACTTTCAACAAAAAATTATAAATAAGAGCACTAAGACTGGTTCCCTTTACAAGCAGGCAGGCAGGAAAGAAGAGAGAATGAAAGAGAGAAAGGAGAAAAGACATCCATGTTAATGGTTGTGGGCGGGAACCTAACCAAAAATGTAAAGTTGAAAATTTATTTATGCTATAAAAACTGTTGAAAATGTCATGATTGACAGCTGAGACTGATTCGTGATGGTTGAGTGTATATCTGTGAAACCTCGATATTGTGGCTCCAGTCCACAATCTCTATATTATGCAATCAAAGGCACAAAATGGCAGCCCCAGTATCAGGACATTTTGGCTCCATTTTGGTACGATGGGAGGAAGTAGAGACATGTTTACATACAGGCTATATTTAATGCATTGACGCGACTATTATTTGTTTTAAACTTGAACTGTGAATATAAACTTATGATAAAATAGTTTTATTATCCTTAAATATTTGCTACCAAGTTCATGCAAATCTGTATTACCCTAACTTCCCATTGGGTAACCCTATGCTGATGAATCTTGCCCTGGTTCCACATTTGCAGACACTCAATTGATGAATCACATGGACACTCTGCTTTTGGGCAGGTCTGGCAACAAGACTGAACATTTCCAAATTAAGGGTATCTCTATGAATATTCAAGATGTGTACCGCTGGAGAACGAACATGGCTCGTCCCTTAATAGCTCAATTTCTGCTCCGCTCCCTGGTGCTGGTTTCTTGGTGTGTTTGTAAACAAAGTCGATGCAATGTGAAAAACCTCACAGCAGGAAATGTGACATTCAAAACAATTCAGAGAAGGTGAGGAAACACGCACTTCAAGATAATCGCTTGGGATATTTCTCCCGCATCATTTGACATTTTGTCAAAGTCACTTGAGAGACCTGCTTTAAGATGAATTTGGAGAGATAATATCATAAAATGTGTCAGCATTACTATAAATTGACTACATTAAACCACAGTCTCATTACAAGTCCCAACAGGGGAATTACAGTGAGTCCAGCCATAAAACAGGACAAGGTCTTTATCAATTCACTATTTATTACCAGAGAGTCACTGAAGTGCCCAAGAGGATTATCATGGGAGATGATAATGATTGTTCATTGGGGAGATACGTGAGACTGACATGACAAGACAGACCAGGTTACTTTCTTTTTGGCTAACTGTACTGGAGGTGACTCACTCATACATGTGGTGTTCGAGAGAGGGAGGGGGAGAGAGAGAGAGAGAGAGAGACAGAGAGAGAGAGAGAGAGAGAGAGAGCACATCTCTTTATTCTGAAGCAGAGCGAGCTGTTGTGAAGACGTGAGGCTGCACATCAGTCAGGCTCCTTGTGGACAGTAGACATTAACAGGGGCTTGACTGTCTGGCAATTTGCGAAAATCGAAGAGACGTCTGATTCCCGTAAGAGGTACTTTTTTTTCCAATGATACTTGATAATTTATAACTAAAAACTAGCATTTGACAATTTTGCATGATATTCATTCGAGACCAAAACTGTTCCTGTAATAAGTTTAAATTTGGAAAATATAATTGTCAGGGAATTTGTTACTTATACAGGGTTTAATGCCTTTAATATAGTAATACACAATATCAAATGTATCAAAGGGGAGTAACTAACAAATTCACTCACAATATTAGAACCTATTTTTTTACCTCAGTGGATGAGTCGTAGTTGTTTGAGGTTTTTAATTTCCTCATTGGTGTGGATTCCAAGTATAATTTCACTGAATCAACAAGTCGGTTTATTCTCAGATAATTTATTAAAAGAAATAACATAATGACAAATAATGAGGTCGGGAGGTCCCGTTTAGCTGAAGTAATTAATTATTAAGCAGCTACTCTACAATAGGTCAAGGACCCTTTTCATTTTGAGGGGAATTTGGCTAATCAGGCTGAATATTTCATGTATATACCGATTACTTTCCTCTTGCTGTGTGTTTTTTTAATTTGATAGTTTTGTAGACACAGTGTGATTCATTGCTTTTTTATGAATGAAACGGACAAAACGAGAATACACTGTAGCCATGAGTGATTAAATGATGCCAACAATAATAATAATTATTATTATTATCCTCTTATTTCTTGCAAATTTAGAGAGCCGTTCAAGTGCTCTCGCTGCTTTGAGCTTTTTCAATTAATGAATGAAATGTTCAGAGTCACAAAGGCCGTGGGGAAAACAAAACTCTTTAAAACCTCTCAGCAAAATGTGGAGTGATTCCCTTTTTTCTGATCATATGTTTGTACAGTTCCAGCCAAAAAACCAAGATCAGTGGAGATTACATGCACAGATATGTAGAATAGACCCTAAAAATATTGCTGTTTATGAATGTACGTCAAAGTGAATCTCAGTGGATCTGTTGTTAAGCAGTAAACAAACCAGAAACCAACATGAGGGAGTCATGACAAATCATTATTAATCTCCAGCGGTACACATCGTTTATATTCATGACACTAAATACAAAGATGAGACAGAGAACAGATGAGACGGATGAAAGTGGATGTGTTTGTACTGAGAGCGAGACACTCGCCCGTCATCACCTTTTTAATCAGACTGATTCACTGTTGACAGTTTTGAAGCTGGTCACTAATTGGTCAGTTCAGATGGGACTCACCTTTTCGGTCTTAATCTAGGTCATCGTGTTAATACCACTTTGGACTCATCAAACTTTGTTCAGTGAAGGATGCGAACGTGCCCTTATCTATGATGGAACATTTGGTATGACATATTTGAATTATGCAGCAGGTAATTTGATACGATGTCATAACAAATTGTTATCTCTTCTGATTTCTGCAGCTATGGACTGGGTGAAGTTCCTGAACCAATCCACGGATACCTCACCTACCCCTTCTTCATCCCCAGCCATGCCTGACACCTCTTCCTCCTCTTGCTGCAACTCCTCCAGACCCCTCTTCTCCACCTCCCTGTTCTCACCTCCTATCTTTTCCGGCCTGGACTTCCTGTTCAACCTGAAGCTCCTCTTCATCCCGCTCTACTCTGCTGTGGTCCTGATCGCCTTTACCGGCAACCTCCTCCTTCTATTCCTCATGTGGCACAACAAGAAAAGGCACAACACCACAAACTTCCTAATCAGCAACCTGGCCTTCGTGGACCTGGTCATGTGCATCTTCTGTGTCCCTTTGACGGCATCCTATGCTTTTGACAAGCGTGGATGGGTATTTGGACCGTGCATGTGTCATTTTGTTACCATCATGCAGTCTGTAGCAGTCTACGCAGCGGTCTTGTCCCTCATGGCCATTGCAGTCGATAGATACGTTGTTGTGGCTTACCCCATTCGCAGAAGAGCAGGTGGCCTGTTCTGCTGGGGTCTGGTGGTCCTAATCTGGCTGTCCTCTCTGGCTTTATCAATACCTACAGCGCTGCACGTCGTCTACCTGGACCTGCGGGCTGCAGGCCTGCAGATGGCCGTGTGTGAGGAATTCTGGGATGGCCAGGAGAGAGGTCGCCTTATCTACTCCTGTTTCAGTCTCTTCTTCTCCTACTTTGTCCCACTGGCTGCTGTTTCTACTTCTTACTGTGCCATATCCTATCAGCTTAAGCGGAGGACCACATCTAGCTTGACAGCATGTCCCGAGCTGAGATCTGCGCGGGCAGCATGGAGTAAACGTCGAAGGAAGACCTTCTGCCTGCTGCTGGTGTCCGTCCTCTGTTTCGCCTTTTCATGGCTCCCATTACAGGTACACCAGTTGAATGAGAGATTTACACCCACTCACTTTTCTGCCAAGAGTTAGAAGAAAACATTTATACCACTCACATATCTGTAGCTAAATATGCACCACTAACTCGAACCAGCACTGAATTAGCATAGCTTAGCATTAACATGGGTAGCCTTGTTTTGTCCAGAGGTACCAGCCTATCCGCAGCTCTTAAGCTCACAAATTAACATGTTTTATGTCTTTGTCTTCTTGGTCAGACCGTGGTATCGAGGTCCCACCGATACATGTGCTGAACCAATCAGAAGTCAGTCTCAACTGTCACTTATGCTGTTTCACCCCATTTTTATAACATTAAATAACTAACTGTGTGGAACAATGGCATCTTATCTGTGTGATAAGAACTACCTCAAATGACAGAAACCATGAGTCTTTAGTGTGGTCCATGTCCCATCCACTGACATGGAGGAGGCAGGACTTATCCCCTGTGCAGCAGACAGCCAACAGGTGTCGATCAAGACATTTTGCCTCCACTTTAGAGGAGCTGGCTAGTCATCTATAGAGTTTATGGTGGAAACAACCAGCCCGGCTATTAGACCTTTAATTTATTGTTCTGATTTCTTCATGTCCTTTAGGAATGAATCTTAAATAATAAAACTTCACAGTGAACTAACTATACCAACTCACCACTGTTACTGACTTAATTAGTAGCTTTTCACTAACTTTAGCATTGTTGTTAGCTCATATGTTATTATAGCTTAAACAATGAAACCACAAAAAACTATTGCAAATCCGGATTTATGAGTGCGGTAACACAGATGATCTTTGCAGGTGGTGAATCTGATCCGTGACCTGGACACAGACTTCTCCATTTTGGGGAAGAACTACGTAAACGTCATCCAGGTGTCGAGTCACCTGTTTGCCATGAGCTCCGCCTGCTACAATCCTTTTATTTACGCCTCACTACACGACAAGTTCCTGTCGTACCTGTGTAGCCACTTCCTTTTCTGGAGGAGGGGTTATGGAAATGAGCAGGGTCAAGGGTCGAGCATCCTGAAAATGTCTAAAGTTCCACGTCTTCACACCTCCACCATTGTGGCAGATTTACCATGTGCAAGTAACATTGTTCCTCAAGACAACTACGCTTAAGAATCTACTTCACTTGAAATTTAATATGAATGTGGCCAATCGTCTTTTCGACAGATAAGTGGAGGGAAAAGATCATTTATCTAAAGTGAAATTCTGAAAAGCACACGTGGAGTTGCAAATCCTCACATGTGGCTCTCTCTGAGGCGTCTATGTTAAATTATTGTACATATTCATATTCTTTCCATTTGTAATTCCCTGTGTCAACTGTCTGTATATAAAATGTGCCCTTTTTATGTACTGTTTACTCCAATTTCCTTACACTTTTACTGACAGAGTATTTAGTTAATTGTTCATCATGTCTAATATAAGATCTATCTTGTTGCATTCCACTTCATATACGAATTCATAATAATAATTTGAATTCACTTTACCAATAAGGGTGCACGGATTAAAATGTGTTTCTGTTTTTCATTTTGGCATTTGCTTATGAAATGATATCTTTCTGCTGCAGCTGTGACATTCGATAAAACAATACAAGTCTGCAGAGTTGTGTGTCAAATGTCAACCAATCATAATCATCAAAACCCATCATCTGTACTATTTAATATGTAAAAATGGAGTGAATAAACCTGAGAGGAAGTTTAATGCATAAATAAATAAAAAGGTTTATGACCCCAATGACTTCAAGGGGCTTGTGTTGAATTTTAATTGCAGATTTGCAGTAAGAGAGGCAGAAGTTTGCAAACAAAACTTCAAAAGTTAGGTTTAAAAATTCTGCTGATAGACTTTTTCAAATGGATTGATTCAATCTTTTTTCTGGTCAACTAAAATGAGAAGTTTTAATTTGTATTTATCATGCACAAGTTAGAACACAGGGTCAAGGGGACATTGAAAGGTGTTGGACGAGAGGTAACAGATCAGCTCAATAGTGAAATAATTTAATAAATAAATAAATGAAAGTAAGGTAGAAAGAGCTTAAAATACAAATACAATAGGTCAGATACAATACAATATTTAAAACTGTTTATATTCAGAGGTGCAGTGTGACATTCAAGGAAACAAATGTAGCAATAACTTTTTAATGATGTTGTGTGCCTTCCGCAGACAGAGGACCTCACTAGTAAAACTATAGTCAAGATTATGAATGAAACTAGTCAGGTCAATAATGCAGCACTAGTGTGACTAGTGGATATTTTGTCCTTTTCTTTAAAAATACGATATAATAGAAAATGTATTACTAACTGAAGTAAAACCATATATGATTTTGAACAAATAGACTGAAATCAAAGCTGACAAAATATAAAATCAGGGTGTGCTGGTTGAGATTTTGTCCATAAACTCACTATTATTGATTCAACATGAGAGATAAAGAGATTATGATTTCACCTCTGTCCGTTTGTTTGTTTGTTTGCTTGTAAGCACGATTGCATAAAACCACTGAATGGATTTCCGAAAAACTTGGTGGAAGTATGGGACATGTGCTGAGGAAGAATCCATAAAATGTTGGTGCAAATCCTAGATCTGCACCAAACTAGAATCTAAAATCAGGCATGTTTAGTGGGGCTAATATTTAGGAGTGTGCAATTTGGTGCAGCCTTCAAGTTAAATCCCGCATTTAAAATCCCAGGAATATCATACAGCCTTATACATTTCCCAAAGTCCTGCATATCAGGCAAACCCTCATGGAGTTAACATCATCAAGGTTGAAAAACACTAGTCTTACTCATCAGCTCAATCGTTTTTCAAGTAATTACTATTGCTTATGAAAGATGACAAGCGTTTAAAATACATCTTTCATTGGGGCTCCGGGGGAAAAAGAACAACCAGACTATTCAATCTGTTGATGCACCACTGATTCCCATTAATGTGCAATTACATCAAAGTATGTTGCAGTTAATTACATGGGTTGATATCTGCAAAAGGAACACTTGATCAAGAAAGCCTCTTTGTTTGTGTGCAGAGATGTCAATTTGTTTACTTTTAATCAAGAAGTTAAAAAGCTAAGTGGTGTCTTTTGAGAGTTTTCCGCTGCTTCCCATTAAGAATTGTTTTCCTTGATCTAATTTTCTCAGACTTAACCTCACAAGAAAGTTGCATCTGAAAGGCTGCTCATATTTTACAAACCTAAAACTCACAGAGAGTAAAGCACATTATTATAGCCTTTGGACGAGCTGCAGTGTGAATACTTACGATAAGGAGAGACTGCTTGTTGAATATCATATCAGGGGGGCACCATTATTTTCACTGCTGCTAATGAGAGCATGGAATAATACAAAGACATTATATCGTACACACTTCTACTCATGCATCCCGCTGCTCTCATGTCTGATTGTGTCGCAAACGTCCTTTATGAAAATGAAAATGCAAATTCAGACGGGCTTATCAAAGTCTTCAGATGCAAATGTCAGTAATCTCTACATAGTGAGCGGCGGTAGGTGCGTGCTGTGTTTGTAGATTCAGCAGAGATGATGGTCCTCTTTAATTCTGAAGATGTTCAGAGTACTGCTCCGAACGCTGTATGGTGTTGTTGTGATGTCAATTCTAAATGTCTGACGATATATACAAAAAATCAAGTAACAGATAAGGATTGTCTTTCAGGTAACTTTTAGTTGAAGATAACAATTCACAGGCGACTATTTTGCTGTTATTCACTATTGTACAGTCTTTTTCTCTCTCTATGCTCGCAAGGCAATTAGAAATAATAATTAAAAACTCCCATGGAGTCGTAACTTTACCCACAGGGCTGACTATTGCTTCTTCTACCTGCATGAAAATAGCGAGTGCGGTGAGGTGTATTCATTTGGTTCCAGCATGCTACTTTAACACTAAATACTACACACTGTACTTTTAAATTGAGCAGAAAAAAAACCTTACTTTGAATCACTTCAGTAATTTGAAACTTCCCAAATGATTGAGCCACTGCATCTGTGATCCTGTGCATTTCTGTATGCAGCCACACTGGGGACAGGAGAAGTTAATAAGAGAGGAGAATGGTGCAAAATTGGACTGAGTCAGTCCGTGAAAAGTCTTGCAAGTGTGTAATTGCAGCACCTCAGGACCTCTGCTGAAATACACGTTTCTCAGCAGAACTTGTGCAGCTGTCTTGTACGACAAGAGAGAGTCCCATTTGAGGCCGTTCTGACACATTCTCTTTGGTCAGAGAGGCAGCTGGTTAGAAGAGCAGTTCTTTGAAGCAGACAATCATTTGATGGCTTCTTTTTACCCGTGAAAGGATAATAAAACGCAGCGGTTGCCTGACATATGTCTATCAAATACCCATTTCCATGTTAGAAATATGTTTTACTTTATTTGTTTTACCATTTATATAAAACTAATACTTACAACTTTTTCAACTCCAACCCTCAAAGTCTTTGTATATATATAAATAAAAATAAAATAAACAACATGTACCTGTGAATGTCATTCTGAATATAGATACAAGATGCATGGCTCTGATCGATTGCTACAGAATTGGATTTTAAATATGTCACTTGTTTTCTACTTAACATCATTGTGAATCATCGAGTGTGTGAATTATTTTGGTGATGAAAATAGTCTTGACGCTTTGGGTCTGTACACATCACCGACAACTGAGAGGGACAAAAATAAAATGTTATTAGATTTCAATTAAATTTCAACTGCTGCCTGTTATTATCCATCAATACTTACATAACCCCTGGTGTGTAACACATAAATCCTGCACTGAGTCTCATCGCAGAAAACGTTTTCATAAACACACTTCACGGTTCAATCATTGAGCATGCACCCATGCATTGTCACACGACTAAATACTTAGGAGCAGCTGAATACTCTCTCATCCCGCACCATGGTCGCTGTCTCAGATGCAAATGATTTACCTGCTCATGCCACTAAAATCATCATAATATTATTGAGTAGTGCTAGAGGCCTCATACATTTTCATTAGAGGCCTGATTATTGATGTTGGATGATTAAATCTCCTGCTTTCAAGATGCTCTTGTCTCTCCTGTCATGATCCACCCACTGCCCCTGATAAATTATCATTTCAGGTGTAAAGAGTTGAATGAATTATTAAAGCAGGAACAAGAGGGGAAAGGCTGGAGGAGATGAAAAGAAAACAGGGATTTTGATTGATGCAGACCCATCTTTGTTTTCCTCTTTAAATTCATATAAAAATCTAAATAAAATATAAAAGGTTGTTTTTATTTAGCAGGAAATTATTGTTTCTTTAAATTCCTGCAGGAAAAAGGGTTATTGTCAGCACAGGAATGACAAAAATTGTATTTGATTATCCACGTAAAATCAACAGACAATAAGCATTTCCCTAACTGAGGGAAACAGTTAAAATCAATTTTGTTTTATTGTTGATTGACTGAATCGATTCAGCTTTCTGCTTTTCTGCCTGTTTCCTGAAAGCCTGTAGTCGATTATTATTGACTACAAATGTCAATATTGTCTTTTAAATATAGTCTTTCCGGTGCTGCATGAAGCTTTTCCGTAAAGAAACTGTGCTCATACAATACTTAACACATCAATATGGAGATAATTCTTCAAAAACACCTCTCAGAGCTGCGATCTCTGTGTTTGATGAAAGCAGATCAGATACAAATATTGGCAGAGAGAGCCACCACCTGGGCAGCAACCATTACTACAGTCAACAATGTCCGCCATAAAGAAATCTCTCAAACACATGTTCAAACTCATATATTATTTATTACAATTAAATATTTTTTCTTATATTACAGAGGTCCATTTGAAACCATACAAATAATCTGTGCTGTGATTAATAGTTCCAAGATTTCCAAAACGCCATGCAAAGAATACGAACATAAAATTCACATAAGAACTAAAGTTTAGGTTTTTGTACACCTGGGAATGAAGTTAAATTCATGTATCCCTCCTCTTTCACCCTCTCTTTCACCCTCTCTCTCTCTCGCTCTCTCTCTCTCTCTCTGTTTTTGGTGAAGACATTTCTTTGTGGTGATTCAAGATCAGACCAGTATCATCATCTGACAAAAATGAAAGGCATTCGTAAGGTGAATAAAAACGACAGCAAATGCTCGTCCTTCTCTTCATGGAAAACGCTTGGAATATATTTATATATACGGGTTAATGGGAACAGGCACAGAGGACCAGCTAAGACATAAGTATCACACATCTTGATTAAACCTCATTAGTTTGCTGAATGATTCCTGTAAGGCCATAATACACAGATCAGCAGATCAACATGTTTTTTAACGTAGTCGAGCCAAACAATTGAAACCTGAACATAAGTTTTAAATCATAAATTAGTGATGGCTCCTATTTAACTCTTTCAAATCAGTCCATGATATACACTGATGTGCCATCAAAGTAAAGCCAGTTATTTGTATAAATACTGTGACTGAGTGCTGTATTGTGCATGGTTCCTAACCCTGATCCTGGAACACAGAGTGGGACTTAAAAACTAAAATGGAACCCAATATAGTTTGGTTTGTATAATTGTGCCATGTGGGCTTGAATATGTCCATTAAAAAGGAATATTCAGTCAAATCTTGTGCCCAGTGGAGAGGTCTTTAAAACACACTGATTCCCTGTGGTTTATCCTGAAAAGCAGATTGAAACACCAGGTTCAGTTCGCTCCGTTTGAGCCCGCTGAATTTAATTAACCAATAATTATAATTTAATTCAAGGCAACTTGTTTGAAAGTCAAATACTAATCCATTAAATAATTATAGCGAATAATATTTTTGTAAAATTAACACACAAAATGAATCTATGCCACCGGATGTACAGGGACTACAGCACCGCCCACATCCAGTCTAGTTTTGTGCTCTCTGGCACCAGCTAGCAACACGTTGGATACTACAGTAAGTATTTAAATGCTGACAAGTGCAAAGCAGAGCAAAAGACTGAAACGTCTCAAATACTCCTGTATTATATATCATCAGTGTTGTGCTAACACCATCCAATGAGCTTGGCCAAATAGTCTTTGTTAATATATCAAAAAATGGGACTGTTTGGAACATGAGCATCCAGATGGACAGATAAGAGCTGGATTATGTAGAAGGGAGTCGCGGATTTTCTTTGGACGTTTTGATGCTTTTTTGTTTTTACCAAACTGAGGAAAATTAACTGTTACAAATCAAACTACAACCAAAGAAAGGAAACGTTTGACATCTCTGGGAGAAAAAATGCCTTCTTGTAGAGAATTAGATGAAAAGATCAAGACCACCCTTATCTCTCTAATGCTGCTTTCACACTGAACTCCATACATGTCCCTCATTTTACATGAGAACGGAAATGTCCGAGACATTTTATGGTTCTTTATTTGAGAAAGTTCGCAAATAATCCGGAGGCTCTCACTTGGACATTTACGTTCACACAAGAACCTCGTCCAGAGAAAATACGAAGGTTTTGTGAAGTTCATGTCTGAAAGCAGCATTATCTTCGTGCGAAGACAGGAAGCAGTAGTCTCTATTTTTACAGATAATGAAGATATAACAAGTTTATTAGTGAGGTTTGTAGGTGCTGGTTGGTGGATTTAGTTGCCTTGTCTGACAGGATCAAGCCTCTGTCTTCCCCTGCTGAGCTAATGCTAAGCTAAGCGAGTGCTAGCTATATCTTCATACTTATTGTAAACATAGGAGAGTGGCATCAATCCTCCCAACACTCTGCAAGAATTCACGTTTTTTCAAGATGTCAAACTATTCTTTTAACAACCATTTTGTCCTCAGGAGAGATTAAATAAAACATATGCAGACATGTGTTAGAGTGAGAATTGATTAAGGGTCAGTTTTACGTTTCTGATCAGATGTATGAGACGGACCTGAGATGCCTTTCAAGCATCGAGGAATCAAGATCAGCACACTAACAGGTTTCATAACCCCAAGCTGAGATTGGTACACACTTCTAAATGAAAGGCTGGGAATGTTCTATAAGGCAGCAGGATCAAGGGCACAGGCTAATGGCAGGGTACGTTTTAAATCAACGTAGCATTCAGCAATTTAAAGGTGAGGAGGCAAAGCTTCATCATCAGAGGAGACGTGAAAAGGAGACTATGACAGGAAGCTGGGACAGGGGCAAACATAAAGGTTTTTGGTCCTGCATGTTTGAGCATCAAACATCACATGTTAACAGGTGTCCTTCAAACTGTATCTGATATCCTTCCAGATCCTCCAGGTGTGTCCTTGAATCTGCCTGGAGGACCTTAAACATCTCTACGCAACATTTCACAGGCTTCTATTGGGAGAGCAATCAGTCGCAGGAACTCTACTGCGAACGACATACACGCTTTTCATCTTCGACAGTGCAGCTAATGACGAGACGACCTTGACCTGCTCTCTATCAGGAATGAAAGCCACTCCTCTAAAACTCTATTCTTTAAAATTATCTTCTGAAAATAATTTATATTTTCTCAGTACAGAAATAAATACATATCTTCTCTCAAACATAGGAATGAATCATCATCACAGATCTAAATGCTACACTGAATTCATTACTGAGCATCTCATCGGTGAAGAAACGAGAATATAGGTGACTAACTGTTGCCATCTGCCAGAAACAAGCGCTCTTCCAAACGTATAAATGCAAATATACAGTTCGCTGACACCAGAGTCAAATCACAAAGTAAAGTATTCCTCAGCATTGGCATAACACGAACCCCCTCAATGCTCGGCTCGTTGGACGTCTTCACACCGCGAGACCGAACAAACTCACCTGTGCGTTCTTTGTAGAGTGCACGTCTGTGTTACAGTGACAACTCACCCCAACTCACCATTTCAGGGCTACAGATATGTCATAAAACCTATAATTATCTTAGAGACTCACAACCGATGTCGCCAAACTGCTTCCACTTTTCATTTGTGGCCGTGCACAAAACTGATCAGTGAGTATATTTAACCGAATCGCCTTTCTTCGCAGCTTTGTCCGGAGTTCACTATATAGACCTACAAGTCAATCACACTCACATGAAAATGGAAATGTTAGATAAAAGATTATTTGAAACTGTGGGAGATACGCTAAGCTACTTTCTCGCTGAGATTTATGTCTGCCTGAGCAAACAGCTAAATATCTTAGCTCAACATAAAGACTGGAAATAGGGGAACAGCTAGCCCGGCTCTTTCCAAAAAAAGACTGTAGATAAATATAAAAGACCTAACTGTTTCACAAAAATGAAGCCAAAATGTCTCGTTTGCTGGCTGCGGTAAAGGTATAAGGAGGCAGGATAATAAAAAGTATCCTTCCTCCTCCATGTTATTGGATGGGACATGGACCAAAATAATACAGGTAAACATCAAATAAAATGGTAAAAGATAGTTTATGTTAATAGGTAGTTCTTATCACACTAATGTTTGTTCAAGGGTTCATTTTCCGATAGGCTTGGTACGATAAAAACGGGATGAAACGATGATTTAAAGCTGACACTGTGATTGGTCGAGTGCATCGACGGGACCTCGCTACTGATGGTCAATCCCCCAATTGTTTCCAGTATTTATGCTGAGCTTTGCTAAATGCTGCCGGCAGCAGCTTTATATTCACTGACCTCAGATTGGATCAACTCAAAGAATTTCTGGCAACAAAGTGAATCGATACATTTACCCAAACTTTAAGACACAAGTTTGCGTCTTACTCTGAAACCTCGGTCTGAATTGTCTCTGGGAAAAGGGAATTCTAATGATGAGCATGATCTTTATCTATGACGTATAACTGATACTTTGTGTGTCTGATATCTGCAGGCAGATGGTAACATGGTTCACATGTAACATCAACTTCTCCTTATATATATATCAAGTGTCACATTTCTAAGAGCTACAGTAGCATTTTCTACAGCAGAGTACATTCCAGGGTTTTCACACAGCTGCTACAACACCAGAGAGCCATGTATGATGAAGCCCAATTACACTGCCATAACGACTCTTCTACAACACCGTATGTCAGACCAGGACTCTCACTAAATAAACATGTGGCGCGTTGAGTATGAATTTCAAATAAAGATAAGCTTGTGTCTCCTTCATCCTAAATGTCCAGTTCCTCTCTCACAGAGGCAGCAGGTAGTTTTGTAGTTAAACAAAGTTGTAGAGGATGAAACCAGAGAAACATTAGCTCGAGTCCCACAGTCATGGCATACATCACATGCTACTGCAGGTTTTTGAGCAGGCGACCGAAGCGGAAGTCGTAGACGTGTCGGCTGAAGAACACCAGTTCTGGGTTGATGTCATCGGGCACACAGTGGTGGGTGGGCATGGCGTTGCCAGCAATGGGTGGCACCACGAGGGAGGCGGCACTGTCGTGTACACCTTCCCTTCGGCGTGTTACCAAGGCACAAAATCTGAACACAGCACAGATCACAGGACATCAAGTTCAATCAGTTTCCAAATAAAATTCAGTAAAACAATAAAAATGTTTAAGTGAAATTGCTTTCTTTCTTACCGACAATACTGTGCCAATGTTAGGACATAGCATTTGTCTTCAATACAGGCCACACTGTTCACATCCTGGTGACGAGACGCAAAGATCTCATTCTGGAAGAAAAAGAGTTGTATTTTATTCATTGGCTCGAAACAAAAGGTGCCATCTGAGCCTCATCAGGATTTGCAGCTCGTACACATAACCCGAGATTGAATTGGAGCTCAAACATCTGTCTGTGTTGTACACAAACACTCCAGTCTAACCTTCACTTGTAAAGACGGATTCATAAAAGAAAGATGTTTCACTTCTTCCTCTGAGCCAGAGCCGTGTTACTGTCCTCCCGCGGCTGCTCTGAAGTGTCGGCTGTGTGCAGCCAGTGCAGCTGGGAAATGACAGACTTTATGTGGGTCATTGTTTCTGGAGATTGAATAAAAAGGCAATTTGTTCCTTTTGGGAGATTAGCGACGACAGGAAGTGAGCACAAACAGAAGCTGTGCGTTTGTGTCCGCCTGTGTGTGTTGCGCTGTCTTCCCTTTGAAACACATTAGCAGTGACTGTAGAAATCCAGCCTTTTCTTGAATCCTGATTGGTTCATTTTCACGACCAAGAGGCATTAAAACCCTAAAATGTGCTTCCAAAGTTTGAAGCATAGAAAACCTTGTGATCTTTAAAATTATAGTAATTTACAAGACAAATGGTCAAGATCAATGTGGAAAAACACCAGTGACTACGTTTACTTGGACAATAATATTCCGACTACTGATGTTCTTCTGATTAAGACATTTCACTAAGATGTTTACATGAGTTGCTAATTGCTAATTACATTAATATTCCTGTTTAAATAGCCCAATTATAACACGTCATTACGTCCAATGTTATTCCGCAAGTTTTAAAATCATTTCATGTATAATGCTACCGATACCATTTTGCGTGTTTTCGCTCTCATCTTGCAAAAGCTTCAGCTCTCCATGTGAACATAGTCATGTTCTTACAAAGAAATTATACCTTTAACTGTGTTAATATTCTAAGATTTTCTAGTTAACATATTAAGAACCCTGGAAAAGTCCATAATCCCCACGTCCCAACTCCATTTTTGTCATTTAAAAATCTGTTTGAGACACAAATTTTAGATAAAGGGTAAGTGATTTAAGAAGGTGTAGTTTCACTGCAGCTTTCATCAAATGTTACTCATAAGGAAACCCGACGAGCCAGATGGTTTGTTACACAGAACAATCTGGGAAGGCTTTCTTGGAAACTGGGCTTGGCAGATGATTGGATGAGCCATCTGTCCATCACCATCAATCATGGTTCCTGACGTTAGTGAGGAGAAGCAGGAAAACACCTTTTCCATCAAGAGAAGCGTTTAGTGCTTTATTTGCTTTTCTTTCACACTGACGCTGATTGGTCCAAACCAGGAGCGAAGAGCTTGAAGCCTGGCAAGATGGATTCTCCTCGTGAGAAATCCAGCTGCCTCGCAAGGTTATAAAAGAAGAACCAATTGTGCCCTTTTAGGGGATTTATTCATATTTGCTGCTCTATTAAGTATTTACCTCAGCAGGACTTACTCTACGACGCACGCAGACACATGTGGAGAGTGTAGGCACAGATGCATGCGTGTGCTTATATGCATATGTCAATCAAGGCATGTTCCACACGGGCGCACTAGAAAACATGACTGCTACCTCCCGACAGCAGGAAGTGCAGCTCCTATGTTCTACATATTTCGATTTGTTCATTAATGCTGATTTTACATATGAAAAGTTTCAGTTTCAAACGATTTTAACGTACCCGCCCACATACTTACATGCACCCTTTACGTTGCCATGGTGGTTAAGCAATACATCCACTAGAGTCGAGAGGTTCTGAACAACAGACATGGCAACGGTGGAGGAGGTTGTGATAATATACCTCTTAAGAAAGAGGGTAAAGAGAAGTTTTTGGATCAGTGATGATCTGTGAGGCCATCAAATGTTGATGGAGAATTTTTTTCACTGATAAATTTCTTCTCCGACGTGTCGCCCCACGATTTCTGGTGGTACTGTTCGCTGTCATCTGTCAGTCCCTATCAATAAGCTTTCAGGTGATGTTCACAAATACGGACCTAAGAGTCAGTTTCCTTATACGCATCTAATGTTGAGCATAAATAAGCCTTAAGAGGTTGTGCATGAATACTCGGGCGCACTGATTTACATACAATTTGCACATTTGATTGGAGCTACAGGATGTTAACAAGCCTCTGCTGAAACAAAACCATTTTATTCCTGGAGCCATGGTTTCAAAGGATTTGTTCCTCACCTCACAATGTAAGCTGGGGTTGCGTCCCCCCTGCGTGTGTTCTGGACGGTAGTACCAAAACAAACTCATCATCAGCTCTCCTGAGGAGAAGAAACACACAGATCACGTCAGTGCTGGAGGCAGTTATTACGGCATTACCACAGCTTCTCCTGTGGTGTAAATAAACACTGTGTATAGTGGGTGTCCTACCTGACTCTGGCTCTTCCCACAGTGCTGAGATCTTGGCCACGTAAGGCAGAGACTTCTTCTTGGGCCCAGATTTCAGCAGAACAGTGTCTCTGACCCGAATCAGCTCCCCGTCCCTCTGGATGCCCTCAAAGCACTTCCTCAGCACAGGAGCCTCCTCTCCCTGGGAACACAGGCAGCAGGAAAATACTGACTCTTCCAGCAGTTACACACTGATAAGCTGCAAGAGCCTGTGGAGTAAAATGCTGTAGGATGCATTTTGTACTGAATGATTCTGTGTCTTGGAAGAAATGTGGAGGATGAACTACAGAGTGAATGGGCATGAAGCATGTGTGATAAATCATCCTGAAGTCTCTTTGTAAAAGCTAAATTACACCAGATTTAATTACAAATGGCCCCATAATGGCTGCATCAAAAGGCACCAGCAGGACGTTCTCTACATACCACAGAGAAAACCTCCCTCTGAAAGGGCAGGCCAACTGCCCGCCAGCCGTTGGTGGTTTTCTGGCGGCAGTTCTTCGGCTGCTTGGCAACCGACCGCTCTTTGACACTGGGAGAGCTGGGCTTCTGTTTCTTGTCCCTGTTGAGAGGGCAGACAGCTGAGCCGATGGTGCCGTTGCCGCGACCGCCAGACCTCGACCCGCTAGGCGGCTTGGCACTCTGCGGACACTCCTTTGCCACCTGCAGCGGTGGCTGGGGTTGGCTGGGGTCGGACAGCGGAGTCTGAACGTGGGCCACTGATTGGCCGGCTGGAGGCACAGTGGGAACGGGGCAGCCAGTGAGAATTCTGGGGCTGGGGGAGATGGGGATGGAGGAGGGGCTGTGATGGTCGTTGAGGGTTGATGAGTAGTCTTCTGAGGAAGGAGCAGAGATAATGGAGTAGAGTGACAGAGGGAAACATGTGCACACGGAGCAGATACGTTGATCAACAACCTTTAACAAGGTTTTATAATAGAGACATGGACTGCACTCAGTTTTTATTAGTTCCGCTGAAGCAGCAGAAAAAACAAACAGAGGCTCAATTAAGGTAAATTACAGCCTTTAACAGAGCAAACACACACACACACGCACAGACACTTGGCGTCACCATAAAACTGTGCACACTCCAGCTGTGGTGATGACATTAAGGCAAATTAATGGTCAATTTATTTCAGCTTTTATTTGCTCCAGGGAGGAAACATTAACATTTGAATGCGTTTTAAAATCCACGCTTTCACTTTTGAGACGCATAAATTACGACATCATTTCAAAGATTGTTTTCTATCCTCACCCACAAGGCATAATGATTATCTAAGAAAAAACTAGGGCACCTGCATGAAATTTCAAACCTCCTGGCCTGACCCTGCGGGAGATATAGACTTGAAAAGCACAAGTTCTTGTCTTCGAGTGAGAATTATTGACCCAGCCAATAGCAGATAACTGCACATGATACGACTAATTAAAAAGCATCATCGGCTTCTTGGAAAACGTGTGCTCGCTGTCCTCACTCCACCTTCCCGGGGTGAGAACTCAACAGATCATCATGGGGAATACGTCCAATTTGTAGGCATCAAGCGGATGAAAACAAAAGGGTACCAAGTGTCCCACAGGAAAAAACATTTGGTTGGTGGAGTCGCCATTGTTTAGTTTCTTGTTGGTGTACGATGCCTGTAGATCTGAATGAATTACACTGAACTTTTGTGCTCAAGGTTTCTTTAAAATGAGAAGTTGACTTGTGGAGAGTCTTCTCAGGTAAATTTATTTACAGATTGAGTTTAAGATTTTAGCGTAAGGATTAATTTAGCCTACAGTACAGTTCATAAAGTTGTAAAATATAACAAGCATATAGCATTAAATGGATAAGATTTAACATGAAACTGCTGATTTATTGACCAGCTGGGGGCAGCAAAAACATGACATTATATTTATTCATTTGGCAGAAGCTTGATTTATCCTAAGTGACTTACTTGAGCACAATATTTACACACAACGACAGACAGTGTCAACAGTGTCTTGCTCAAGGACACTTCAACACACTCTGGAGGAACCTGGGATTATATCAGGATCCTCCTGGTCACTTCACGATTACTCTACCTCCTGAGCCGTGCTGCTCCTGATGAAACAACGTGTAATACATACACAGTTCTGGCAGTTATTGACACCCATGCTTCTCTTGTCTAATGTGACATGTCAAACTGTCCTCAGTGAAAAAGATCTGTTTGTAAAAAGATGACAAGATTCTCAACTCTCATGCTGACCTGGATTTATCTGCTGGAGACCACAGAGAGAGCGAGAAAGAGAGACACGTGAAGAGACAGAGAGCGAGAGAGAGAGAAAGAGAGCGAGAGAGAGGGTCAGAGAGACAAGTGAAGAGACAGAGAGAAAGGGAGAGGTGGAGAGAGAGAGAGATAGATGTTTAGAGAGAGGTTGAGAGGTTGAGAGAGAGAGAGAGAGGGGTGTAGAGAGAGAGAGAGATAGAGAGAGGTGTAGAGACAGAGAGAGACGGGTGTAGTGACAGAGAGAGACAGGGAGAGACACACGCACACACTCACGCACACACTCACACACACACTAGTTTTCCTGTCCTGATTCATGTCTCTGACTTTACATTTAGCTCATTAGTATTTTAACCGCTCAGGCTTCATGTTCCCTGTCCAGTGACAAACTGAGACAAAATAGGTCAGGCCCTATTACTTGTTACCTCCCACTTAAGAGACATTTCAAAATAGGAAACGAGAAATAAAGCTATTCTCCGCACATTGATCTGTGTAGGCAGCCAGATTAAAGAGGACAGTGTGAACAACATAATCTTAGAACCAAAGAAAGTAATAAACTCTTATTAGGAAAACCTGCTATGTTTCCTTAAGCAACCTCTGATTGAACACATGAAGTTCAGTTTGCTCATCATGGGGAGAACTAATCAACCTGTGGAAGTAAGCCTGATGAGGGATTATATAAATTCAAACTTATTAAACTATAAATTTGTTTAGAAAAAAAATCATTGTTATAAACTGAGGGTATGACGTTTGAAAAACGTGGGTATTTATTGGCGTGGGGAAGTCTAACAAAAGATACCACTGAGTTGCATGATGGGAAATACATACAATAGAATCTGGTACTTTTGAACTTGACTTCTTTTAGGGAATAATAACAATAATTTTGAACATTATTGGTTTATAATCTGTCTCTTGCAAACCTCCGGAACGGCTCAACACTAAATTTGCACCATTCAATCAGATCTCTGTTCTACACCAGCGAACATAACCATTTGTACATAATTTGCACTTACGATAAAATCACACCTTGTTTCATAAGATGACACAAATCTTACCCCCAACAAGCTTTTTTTTTTCTTCATTTATACCGATCAGAATGGATACCTGTGTATTAAATCCACTGCTCTGCCAGAAACAATCAAAAAGAAAAACCTTGTCCTATAATCCTCCTGTCCACTCACCTCTCTTGATGCCACGGTTACAGTTTGTGCAGTCTGCGGGGCCAAAGGAGCACCCCCCTCTGGTGATAGCTGGAATCACACTGCTGTACGCTGCGTAGCTGTTGATCCTGCAGGGCTCTCCGTAGCAAGCTTCCACCGAGGTGCAGCAGTACACCGGATGGCTGATCCCTGAGGGCTGCGGACTTGTGCTTGGGCGTAACTTGGGTCTCTTGCCACTCCTTGGGCATAAAGTGAGGGGCGTCCCGGGTGAGGGGGAGGGGTCCGGGTGGCTGAAGTGGACGTAGTAGCCAGGGAAACAGGTGTAAGTGTGCGGGCTGATGGTTATGGGTGCTGGGTGGGCGACAGAATGAGGAGGCTGCAGATGGTGATGGTGGTGATGATGGTGGTGATGATGGTGGTGGAACACGTCGGCCAGCGAGCCGTCCTCGGGTTCCTTGAAGGTCTTGTCCTCCAGGAAGAGGGCCAGTCTGTGACAGTACTCGACACACCTCTCCTGGGAGCAGCAGTAGCAGGAGGACACCTTTGTCTCCACCTGCTCCTCTTTGATTGTTTTTAAGGAAAATCCCAGAGCGGAGCCACAATGGAGTGCGTGCCTGAGACACTCCTGCCCCCCTGTGGCGTCTTTCCACTCGGGATCCAAAGCTTCTGTCTTACATAAACTGCAGCATCCCTGGATGTTGGGGTCCAGCTGGGAATGAACCGGATCCCCTGTACCCTGTTGTCTGTGCTTTAGTTGCTCCTCATGCTCGGGATGCATTGTTCTTTTGGTCTGCGTTGCCCCTTTACACAACGGTTTACCGCTAACCTCAACCTGAGTCGTAGCTGCTGCGGCTTTAACGCCACTCCCTGGCTTGGCCTCTGACTTCTTCTGCCGTTTGGTTCCGTAATGGGCACTAGTGAGTTTGAGCAGAGTTGCGGCGGTGAGACCTGCTTTACGCCGAGGGGTTGGCGTGAGCAAGCTCAGCCAGTCAATGTCAAGCGCTTCCAATGACGACCGCTTCTGTTTTTTAGGTTTTTCTTTTAGTGTCGCTTTCCCTCCTGATGAAACCTTTTTGGTTTTATGATCTCTGTGTTCAGTTTTAGCGAGACTATCTCTAGCTGGATCTTCAGTAGAAGCCTGCGGTTTCTTCATGACATTTGACGTTGCAGGGCTGCCTCTGTAGAGCAGCAGGCTGTTGACAGCCTCGGCATTGAGAGAGGCCATCCTCCGCCTGCGGGGCTCAAGGACAGATGTGGGCAACATGAATAAGGCGTCAGATTGGTTGCTTTTTGGTTCCAGTGCTTGTTGATTGGCTGTGGATGTTTTCTTTAGTCCAGATTTGGTCCTTCTTTGAATGGAGCTGGAGTGCAGCTTCTTCATGCTTTTATCGCTCCTTTGTTTCCCAGATTTTGGTGCATACTTTTCTTTGCCCACAACTGCTTTCTCCTCCAGACGGGTGAGCAGGACGCAACAGTCCAGTGCATCTCCATCGCCTACAACCAGCGTCTTCCTCCTACTCCTGTGAGACTCTTTCTTATCGTTCTTTTTCTTCCCTTTCAGCTCAATCTTTCTTTCTTTCCCCTTCGGCACACCACCTCCCTTTACCTTGCGTCCCTTCTCCTTCTGGCGCTGTCCGCATTTCAATGACTGGCTCCGCTGAGCTTTCACCATGGTCTCAGCGTCCGTGAGCAGATACACTGCCTTCTCCTCTTCATCCACAGGGTCCTGCGACGGTGTGCTTCAGCTCAGAAAAGGCCTTCACTGAACCTCATCATGGATCATCAGATGAGTCCATACAATCTCTAGGGAGGGAGACATAGATCAGACCTTGAACCACACAGATTTCACTTTTGCAGAATCTGAGAGTGACTTAATGTAAAAGACAGGATCTTCTGATGCATTATTTAACAACCGGTTTTACTTAGTTTGCTGTCAATTTCCAGATCCCCCGAGAATAAGACCAGTTAGACAACCCTTCTCCTTAACATGCAAAGTAGACACAGGAAGCAAGAGAAACTCTGTTAAAGAGCACATTATAGTTTTTTATGTTGTAGACTATAGGATCACATGCACTTCAGCTTCTTTCTCATTTTGAATGACTGTCTTAGATCCTGAAAAAATGATTTGTGCTGTAGCTTCTCCATGCTTTGATTTAAGATTGCAACAAAAAATATAAAAAACCTATAGATTTTCCATCCTTTGTATCAATAAAGACAATTGTCAGCTTCTTGAACCCATGGAGAAGCACATCACTGACTCATACAATCCACCACGAGCCAAACATTACAACCCACTCACAGCAAAAACACACAGGCACCAAACAAGAACGGGCATTCAGGTCATTTTATCATGCCTGATATGATGAATTCTTTCAGAACAGATTTGAATCTCAAATTCACAATGCCACACCAGTTTCATTTTTACCAAAGGCTTCAATGCCGCCTGCAGCTAATTTCCACAAGTACTGCTGAGCTTCGCAAAGAGATGGCAATTAGATTAAACATGACAAGACTGAAGACCGTTTGACCTCAAGGGAGAAAATACTGTGTCTTCACAAGGTATTTAGACAGTATTGCTATGTAGTATTTTAGAGAGAAAAAACCTACATGATAGTCATTCAAAAATAATCCATTTCAATCAACAATTATGACAAAGTGGAAACCCGTCGCTAAGTCATTGACTTGTTTGTGGACTGAGTTTGCCATTTTGTCCAGCGACTTGAAACTAGCGGTTGAGACCACAAACTCCTAATGAACATATTTACAGACACTTTCGCAAGGGCTTCATCTTCCAGACCCGGAGTCTACGTCCATTTTTATATAAAGTCTTTTCTTAAGACCAATTATAAATGAGTGGCAGGGAATTTTTTCTGCAGAGAATATGTCTGTATCTTCTCAGTTTCTCCTTATTTTGCTGTCTTAGGGACATGTTTGAGCTACAGCCTTTGGGCAGTGGGCGTGAAGTTCCCAGGCAATAATAGTGCATAGGCTTGTGACTTTTTAATACCAGGTTATGTTATAGGGCCATTATTGTAGCAAAACTATTGACAAATGTGAGTCTCAATCCGTATGTGTGTAATCTCCAAATGTGTATTGAGATCTATAAATGTGTATTCTGAATACCTATTTTTAGATATTTATTTACACATGTACACATACAATAACGCACACACAGACTCTGTAAACATATTTGGGGATTTGCTTTGTACATATTTGAAAATCTGATAACGCTCACATACACACACAGATTTTAAGATTTGGGATTTTTATACATTTTAAAATCTATTTAGACACACACACATTCTAAATACAGATTTGCAGATCCATGTACACCTTCACAAATCTCATTACACATTTGGAGATTATTTTACACATTCACAATTCTGATTACTAACAGACGGATTGGAAAAAATGGCCCCATAGTAATATTGCTGCCTGTGACTTTCCTCTGCTCTGTCATGGATGTAAAAAGATGTTCAAAGGAGGGCAGGGCTCAGTTATACACACACTCACACACACACACACACACACGAAGAAGTGTGCACTTTGGCTGCATTCACACAAAATCCTGCACCTTTGGCGCCTTCCTAAAGGGTTGTGTGAAGGTTCAGGAGGTGTACGTTCCTCTGATTCACTGCTTTGTTCTTGCTTACGCCGCAACCTCTCGTCAGCCGGGGAGAAGGTGAAATGAATGGATGGTGTCTTTATAAGCCATCCTGCATGGTGTACATTTAATTTGAGATGGATAAAGTCGTCCTTTTTGGCCCATCGATCTAAAATAAAAGATGTTGTTCGAAATTTTTGCTAATGTATTAAAAGCTAAAAACAGACTCTCATTTATAACAGTATTCAGCCCTCTTGCTTGTGGCAACTTGGGTCAGGTGCATCCTGCTTCACCTGGGACCAACTGAATTGATTAGACGGAGTTTAGGAAGGCACACACCTGTGCAACGAAATTTTCGTAATTCACACTGGACGTCTGCAAAAAGTAAGCCATGAAGAAAAAAGAAACTCTCTGTAGACCTCAGTGATAAATGGGGAAGAGGCTTAGATCAGGGCAAAGGCATAAGGAGAGGTCCTTGAAGAAAACCTGCTCTGACATCCAAACGACATGAAATTGAGGCAGCACGGCGACGACATGAAGCATACATAGACTTGGGGACAAGTCATCGACCTTATTAATACCAGCTACTGAATCAAGTGTGGTAATATTGAACACTTTTGTTTGTCAATTAAAGATTTAAATGTTTGATTGTTGAAAAAAAAAAAAATCATAAACATGTCTAGAGTGTTGATCATAAAGATGGACGACGCATCTCTACTTCCTCCAACTATCCAGAAATGAAGCCATGGTATCCTGAAAACGAGTGCTGCCATCTTGTATATTTTGAGACAGACTCTACACAACAGAGATCGGGGGAAGGAGCCGTGGTAGGAAGCTCCCACTGATACACAAGCCTTTAAATCCAAACTTACCAACAACATTAACCCTGTGAACAAACATCCCTTGATTAGAATTACCTGAAATGACAGCCAATTTATTTGACTTGTACTTTTTTGTTTGGTCTATGCTGAATCCATCAACATGGGGGAGGCAGGAATCATGACCTGTACTGCAGCCAGCGACCAGCGACTTAGACGTTTTGGCTTCACTTTTAAAAAGCTGTCTTGTCGTCCATCTTTATATACAGTATATGGAAAATGCTAGTTTTATGCTATTTCTTAATTATGTGTTTTTTAATTAATTAAATGTGCAAAAAATATAAAGGGGTCTTAAGCTTATATTCGTTTGTCTATGAGGTCGAAGAGGCAACAGACATTTTAAAATGAGCTGACTTCTAATCTGATCTGGGTTTCACCGTAACTAGAGGCAGAAACAAACCATGTCAACAAGCTGGCACAGAGTGAATCAACAGCATCCATATCATAAGAGAAGTAAATAAGATTGACCGTCTGCACTTCACAGGTGTCCACTTCTCCGCACTCTCAACACAGAAAACCCACCTCACTGAGAGAAAAAACCTTTAGAGGAACTGATGAATCAACTGCCCGTGACCTTTATGCAATGACACTCCTGCGTAGAGCATGAAAAGATGGATCATCGTCCTTCTCGCTGCAGCTCGACTGAAACACAATTACGCCACTTGACCTCCAAGAAATAAGTGAACACGAGCCATTTTTATATATTAAGTACCTCTTGAGCCGGAAAAAACCCTCCAGCTTTCACAAGCACTCCCTCAAATATTAGTTGGTTGCAATAATGACTGATGCAAAATGTGCAAGATCAATAAGGTAACTAATTCCTTTAACGCACTGCTTACATGTATATTCCTATCTGCCCAGGTTGGTATAATAATATCTCTTTGTCCATTTTCAAGGGAAAAACTTCCAGCCTCTCATGGCTTATTTTTGTCAAATCTTTCTACTACAGCAAATGGCTCCACTTTAAGTCTATGAAGCAATCCATACAACTCCTGACGCTGTTGTAGGCAATATTACAATATAATGCAAACAGCATTTAGTGTGTTATTTAAATATTGTTTAAGCTGCAAATTGTTGCATCTAGCTTTTAATTGTCGAAAAATTGTGCAAATGACTCTCACACTTTCTTAGAGCCTTGAAGTTACATGTTTAAATGTTTTGTTTAGTCCATGTTAAGGTCAAGTCATCCAGTACTCAACTGCTTTAAGACACTGACTCAAGTACACAGTATACATATAAGACAATAGGAAGGTAACACCACAGAAATAAATGATACGATCCACAAGTGCAGAGCTTTAGCGGGAAGAGTTTGTGGGAACCATTCACCAGTTCTATGGTTTTATTTTGAAGGAAATGCAATAGTATTTTGATCCATGGGAGTCCTGATAGTGAGAAACATACAGTTATATATTCCATGGGTTAGGGTTAGGAGTTGATTGCAACATGTGACACATCCACCCACCCAACTAACCACCCAACCATACATCCATCCATCCATCCATCCACACATCCATCCAGGATGTTTATCCTGTCAGCGTTGTGGGAGGGACAGAGTCAATCCCGTCTGACTTTGAGTGAGAGAAACCTGCGCATGGAAGCAAAAAACATACCATACAAAAACACACAGAAGCCACAGCAGACCATCAGGTTCAAACCTTTAACGCCTGCTCATATATACCTATAACACAAATGATGTTCTTGCCCTTACCGATTCTTCTTTTTATAAATCACATCACGTCATGTGTAAATGTCATCTGTGTTTATCAGTGAGCCACTTATAGCTGCGACTGGGCTTTAGGTGATTATAGACGAGCAGTAAATGGGAGTGTATGTACATGTCTACCTGTGTAGATGTGTGTGTTTGTTCTAATTTTGGTAGCATCTTTAGGACATGTTCCAACACAAACACTGACCCTGTCAAGACCAGTAGACCTCATGGGGACCAACACTTTTTGGTCATTTCTGAGGTCTCGGTTTAGATTGTGGTAAGATGTGAATTGTGGTTAGGCTAAGGTTAGAGTTAGGCGTTAATTGATTATGGTTAAGTTTAGGGATATGGATTTGGTTACAAGGCCACAATGAATGGAAGTCAATGCAAAGTCCTGATAGTTTGGCTGTGCAACCCTGTGTGTGTGCATAATTTTGCGTAAAATCTTTTTACACTCTATCATAAGTTGCCTCTATCCCCACAGTGTGATACTGTTAACAGTCATAAAACTGTATTTTAAATAAGTCAAGAGACAATGATAAATAGTTATGACTCAATAAAACACACAATCTCAAGTATAATATTTAGCACAGTTAAATAACAGATTCACTAAACAGCTATGACAACCTGTTATGATGTAACATTTAATGAGGGGCTGTAAAACCAAAACTTACTGTGGGTTTTCTTACAGTGCTTCAACTACTAGGAGCAAACAGAGCCAGTTTTATTTTCTTACATTTTTCCTGTCTTTCAGTAACAATAATTGAATCTGCCTAAAGTAAAATGACTGTGAAGCTTGTCCAGGATATTTCTAAAGCCTGAATATAACTATGTGTCTCTATTGAAGCATTTTAATGCGCTCTTAAAACAACTGAGAACACAGCGGGAGTTGAATGGAACTAAAAATACAAACGCAGCTCGACTCTGGAGTGGACGCAGCGATCTGACTGGACATTTTCAAACCATCTCAGTCTGCCCTAACTGCCGAAGGACTCGGTGAACCTTGAAATGCAATCCATGAGAGAGAAATTTAATTTCCAGATAACGAGAGGACAGAAGGAGCCTCACATTGAGCTCCTGTCTGCAGATATCAAATCAAGTTGCTTCATTTGAATAAGACAAGCATGCAGGACGGAAAAGACAAGAGCTCGTTGAGGAGCGTCATGATTTCCACGCGGCTGGACACTCACCACGATGAGACCACAAACTCAGGAGGGATTTTTTGGTTAAAATTCATTGTTAAGAAAATCAACTGTAAACAGGGCTCTAGTTCAGGAGCACTACACCCTTATGCAAAGCCGCACACACACCAGCACAAATACAGGTTCTTAAAAGCTCCAACATTTATTGTATATTTAAACATTTGTATCATGAGTGAATAAAACTTCTAGGGACAACCTCTGATTACTGGTTAAAAGCATAATTTGACTGATTATTTTTTAGATGATAAAGCTCAAAAAGTGGAACTTGGCTCATATATATATGTTCACTGTACTTAAACTTAAAGAGCAGCTCCAGCACAGGCGTGTTAAAGAATGGTAAAAGATGTCATCTCTGAGGCATCATTTTGTTTGTAGATGGTTAAGTGTTGAAATCGTTGCATCACAAAACTCTTTCTGATAAGACAGAATCAGAAGCATGTTTCTCCCTTTCAGACTTTTGCTGAATAATTCACTTTGCCCTTCTGAAATACTTGATGAATTAACTTTTTCGGGCCTTCAGGAGCTGTACATGTGCACACGGGCAACAGGACCTGCTTGTGTTTCTTGACGTTTCCCAGAAGCCTCTTGTATGAGAGGTGAATGGACTTTAAGCAACACAAGTCCAGTTAGTTATGTGCTCATGTGAAACTCCTGAAGGTTTCATGACCTGAATGACTGAGACACTGACATCACATAATCTTCTGTTATTTATCACTGATCCTGTTAGCAGCATTTATTTCTTACAGCTTGTTAGCCTGGAGCTAATTTGAGTTATTTCATACACTATACAATAATGAATCAAATTTTGAAAGTGTATTAAATGTATTGTGTCGAATCTTAGTCTGCAAAGTAACTATAGCTAAATATAACTAAATATATATAAAATACGTAAACACAATTTTGTTTAACAGGTTTGTTCTTCGGGCTGAGAGGATGGTTAAAAATATAAAGCTTAAAAACGAAGGACAAGAAAGACAAACACTAGATTATTGTTAATGTGTTAAATAATGAATAAACCTCTTAAACAATGAATAAGCAATATATCCATGGATTTAAAACTAACTCCAAAACATGTGTAGAGCATATAAACAACATTGAATTGTTCGCACTTAGTTAAATTAACCAGAACTATATACAATCGTTTGAATGATATCCATGTCAACCAGAAAAAACATTGAACGGCTGTTCCTCTGTTAATATATAATATTAAACACATAATATCAGATGACATGAGCTGTAAAGACCGACAAGGCATATTGTTTTATTGCCCAGTAGTTGCTCTTTTTTCTGATGTGTGCTTTTAATTATCCCTTCTTAGTGCCGTGACACTCGTGTTGGGAACCAATGAGAAGATAATTCTTGTCCTTAATTTACAGGGAGTAAAAACACACTTACTTAAACGTAATGCAAAGTAAATGGAGCAGAACTGACACATAAAAGCTACTTGGTGATAATTCGGGCAGTCTCTGTCTCTTCTCCTGATGGCACCTTAACTGACTGCAGTTCCGTATGCATCAGGCCTTATATGGACATTTATATCAAGATTTTAAAATTTCATATTAGTCTATATCGATAATTTTCATGATAAATGTCAACTTAATGTTTCTTTTGAGTTACAAAAACCCCGTTGTTTTGCTCCTGGGTAAAGTTTATGGTTTCACACTCTTCTTTATGAACAGAGAAAGACAAACAACCAAGAATTTACGAAATTTGAGGTAGATCAATCATGTATTATACCTCCTCACAATAAGCATTAAATCAATATATTGCTTGTATTTGCTAAAGAAGAAAATTATACTGTGATAGTTATTAGTTTTATTGTCCAACGCAATTATTTGTAGGCTTTAAATATTCATGTGAGGCTTCAGATTTATCCTGTGACCCGTTCAAGGGTCCTGACACTCACGGTGGGAGCTGGGGAGAAGATGAAATGGAAAGACGTGTTGTAAACGTAATGCAACCCAAAGTAAATGGAGCTGACTGACACACAAAAGCTACTTAGAGAGAGATTAATCCATGACCCAAAATTATCACCCTCTCCTGCTGATGGCATGTTAACTGACTGTGGCGTGTATGAGGAGCAGGACAGAGGAAGAGGAGGAGGAAGAGGGGGAGGTTGCCTGACTGTCACACACACGCACACAAACACACACTTATCGAGAAGAAGGACATGGTGTGGAGCTGTCATCATGACACACACACACACCAGGGGAAGTAAGCCCTGAGGCAGCTGGTGTGCAGCTTCAGATAATAGTGCATATCACCAACTCCACTTTCCTGGAGCAAACCAGCAGCTCAACAGTCCTAACACCACCAACACCAACCATCATCCACCACCAACACCACCTCCCTGCTCCACCTCCATGCACACACAAGCGCAAACACACACGCACTCCTCTGGATGTGGAGGATTTCAGATATAAACGCAGTTAAAGGCAGATGTGTGTGTGTGGAAGCAGGCGTGTGGTGGAGCTTGTAGTTGGCCATGGTGGTGGCGGTGGTGGAGGAGGACAGTGTGGATGTGACAGCGCGCAGCCTGCGATACACGAGAAGTGGAGGAAAAGCTCCACAGCGGGGAAACGAGTCTGAAACACCCGGACATCCTCGATCAATGTCGGCGTGCGTGTCCGCGCGGAGCCGCTGGTTGATATCAATAACAACCATCGTGGATCATTATTGTGATCATCATTATTTTTGAGTAAAGGCTACAGCCCGAGTAGTTACACGCAGGCTACACGCACCGACCCCCCCACCCTCCTTCCCGTCTCTCCAACTGTGACGGGAGCCACAGCCGCGGATCGTCGTTACCTTTCCGTGCGGGTCCGAATCCGGGGGGCGGGGGGGGGAGAGAAAAGCATCGGCGTCCGCGTCCTGAGTCGCTTCCCTCGGTCAGTTTCCACGCGGCGGGGCGGCGGAGCTGCAGAGGGATCCGCGGAGCGAGGAGCCCACGGTAGCTGGAGACATGGTGAACAAATCGGTGAGCGGTGACCTACTTCCGAAGTGGCATGCTGGAGATAATATCCATGCGCTGCCTGCATTCACATGCACCGGGACATCCCTGCGTGATACTCCTGCAGGGACTAAACTCGGTCTCTACTCGAACACTTCGCAGGATTCGTGAATATCCAGCGTTTCCTGCAGCGTGTCCTAAAATATCGATATATGATCAATTATTGGAATATCTGGGGTTTATTTTGGCAGCCAGGGGCCAAAAACAAACTCCTCCCAATAAGACCACTTCTTCAAAATAGAGACATCAACTGAACCTTACAGTGATAGAGTGAGGAAGATGTATTTTCTACGGATTTTATCCTAAAATATGTTCAGAACTTAACAGACCCAAGGAGAAATGGGTGTGAGATGATCAACAACACATCGGTTGCCTTCTATAAAATGTAGAGCTATATTGTATTAGGATACAACTGTAAAATAAATTTAAACCGTCCAATTACTATGAGCCCATACAGTAGCATTCACAACCATAGACTAAAGTACTTCATTATTTTCATCTTAATAAAGAGGCAAACAAGGAGAGAATATAGAAAATAAGCTGAAACTATGATGAAATATAGAAACACAGGTTGTCTACTGTATAAAGTAGAGCTACATTATATCAAAAATACTACAGTAAAATAACATTAATCACTCCATATTGACACATAACAGAAGTAACACCAGTCACTGTGCATACAATGAGCCTTGTATAGAAAATAAGCTGTACACTAAGATGAATAATACACTTGTTGCCTGCTATACAAAGTAGAGCTCCTGTGGGAGTCATATTACGGTAAACTAACTTTAAACTCCTTGAATTCCTTGTTGAAATATAACAGAAGTATGTCTGTGCATAAAACACACTCTAATGAGCCATAACAGTCAACCCTCTAATGACTGAATTATAAAAACAATCAAAGGATAAATAACATCATATTCTTCTCTTAATAGAGAGGAAAATAAATAAACTAAGCATCAAACTCCTATGAATAAAACACAGATAACTTAGATGAAGGGAAGCCAACCGGGTCCTTGGGGACAATTATAGCAGGCGATTGCACGCCCACTTAGACTCACTATATTATAATCCATATGGTGATATTGCAGTAATAAGATCATTATAAATTCACTGTGTAATAGCACACTTAAGTCCCTCTATGTGCAGTCAACACTATCATTGGCACTATTATGATATTACACTGAATATCTTTCGATTTTGGACACGCAAAGATGTCTCATTGGTCTTTTGTTACTACTTGATGACATTTTAATCAAGAAACCTATAGATTAATCAATAGTGAAAATGGAAGCTGTAGCCCTAGAATTAACACTATAAAATGTGATTGACTACATCATAAAGTCATGGAGCACACGGAGTCCCATTGCAACAGCCACATAAATGTTATTAAGTATACGATCACTGTCAAGTCACTAATGAGCCCTATATCAAATATATGAATCCCTAAAGGAATATTCCACTGTTTTTTTCCCTCATCAGATTAATGACAGCAGAAAATAGAAGCATGTATCCCACTTAATTAGTCTCATTTACTGTATCCTTTTCTCTTAATGACACATGCAATCTAATAATATGGATGAGCGATCTGTCCCAGCTTCTCATTTATAAGCCTGCTGCTGATAAGATTGGCCTGTTGTGACACACGTGCACAAAAAACACACGCACACACACACACACGCGCGCGTTCACGCAGTCGATGGAGACCGCTCAGCTCCATGGACTCCCTCAGTGGGTGTTCAATTTACAAGAAAACTTCAATATCTGCTCAAAGCAGCAGTTTCCGCCTTTTAACAACAAACCGATTTGGAGAGGCACCAGGTTATCAATTTAGTGGGAAGTCAGAATCAAGCTTTACTGGAATAAAATGCGGATTGTCCTCACCGCCGTCAGCTTTACACTGTGTAATTAACAGCTGTAAACGAGCCGAGTGTGTTGAGTTAATGAGGCATGAGCAGTGAACCAAGCTGAGGGAGTGTAGACTGCTGAGAGCTGACCTGCTCTGCAATAAACACACTCTGCAACGCACTGCAGAGAGACGACCGTGACGACTGAACGCCTCCCGCAAGCAGGAAGCACTCAACCACTCACCGATACCTCTTATACACCAAAATTAGTGAGTAGACAGCGGTCTTTTTTGTATGTTGGCCCATCCGCTAAAAAAGGATGATTGACCCCTTTCCAATTGCCCGGTGCCTCACGTTCAACATCACCAGAAGCTCAGCTGCTCATGTTCACCCGTTTGTAATTTCTCCATCACTGCCGCTTAAAGCCAGAGCCGATAAAAACCTGAGTAGAGCAGAGTCCTTTGACCCGGAGTGAATGCTGATTGTGTCCGTTCCCACTGCAGACAAAAGCCAGATGTTGGTGGGTGTTAGTGGCTTTTTTTGACCAGTGGAAAAATGGCTTCACCCACTTACTCACTCCCTCACCCACTCAGGCTACATCCACACTTCTGTGTTTTCATTTGAAAGACATCAGCTCTATGACAGATACGCCTGGCGTCCACACTGCCCCAGAGATTTAGAGCCACTAAAACAGAAAAGATTGGAAGCTCTGTTTTACTTTGAAAACCCTGGGGCCGCGTTGTAGTCTGAATGGGCAGAAATGTTTAGAAACAATGACGGAGACATTCAAGACCGCAGCCATGACGTAGCCTTCGCTGATTCGTCAGGCTCCTATCACATGACCGCGTACCAGAAGAAAACACCCAAGCATTTTCCTTGGCTTCATATACAGAACGCAACATGGATAATTTCAAGAGTTGCTGACCTTGCTGGGTTTGCTATTGTGCAGTTAAATGCTGAAGCAACTGCTCACATGCAAAGGAGACGAGCTTCTATTCGAGGAATCTGTGCACGCATGTCCAGTGTATGTGAGCGGTCATGTGATATATGTGTTTTCAGTTAGAGAGCCAAAGTACTTGTGTGGAAAGAGATGGTTTAATCATAGTATGGATGTGACTTACTGACTCACTCAGTCACTCACGCTACAGACATAGAGCAGATGTGTAAAATTGCTGTGCGCTCACATGTTCATTGTGCGCTCACATGTTCATTTTGTCCTCACTACTGGAGATATTCAATACGTCCTTCATCCAGCGTTAAAACAACTTTTTATATTCAACCTGAGGGGATCAGAAAAAGCTGTGAACACAAACACAACACTTCCAAGTGTATACGTCCAACTTGTTAGCAAAAATGTTGCTCATTATACGTATGCCAGACACAGAACATACATAAACACTCATTTGAAGTTGTGCTTCTGGAAACCTGTCCAACATCCGCTCTCCCTTTGGCTCTGGTTCTCGTCTCTACCAGCTTCGTACCAACATTACACTGGGAGAGCGGTGAGACAGAGCCAAGGCATGAACAGTGGCGTTGGTTACCTTCAACAAGGAGGTTTGTCAGGTCATTTATTTTGTCAGCATGATAACCCACAAACTAAAGAACGGATTTCCATGAAATTAGGTGGAAGGATGGGACATGGGCCAAGAAATAACTTTTTGGCCAAAGAAAGGATTTTTTTTTTTTTATCACCATCTTTGAAATTACAGTATTTTCTTGCCAAAGTTTCCCCTTTTCATGGAATGAATGGATCTGGATGATGAAAAATGAGGCATATTTATGGGACAGATATCTATTAGTGTGTGCAATCTGGTGCAGCTTGACTGAATATAAGGCAACTTTGGGGCCTTTGCGGTGGGATGTGCTCCATCGAATACCAGGTAATTATCAGCAAAGACTGAGGGAGGCAAAATGAAAGGAACACTGAAGTAGGCTAGAAGTATATCAGAGAAAACACAACATCACAAATTTGACCCACAGTTTCCTTGATGAGGATCAGGTAGATGAGGGAAAGTTAACCTGTTTAATCCCTCAGGGAGACCTCAATGTCCTGGTTTAAGAGATGTAATATGACAGCATCACTTAAGAGTTGTGGTCGTTTGTATTGTCTTAGTTTGCTCTCGACCATCTTCATCACAGATTCCTCCAAACTTACCACATTTGGTCCTTTGTCTTGCCCCAGAAAGCCTCACATCAGGGAGTTATTCACTGTGGATGATGAATTTGTCCTTCTGAAGGTAGAGAGACGGCATCATTGCAAGTGAAATAACACAGTGATACTTTATTGATCCCTTCCTCCACTTGCCCCTGCCTGAAAAGTCACAGCTCAGATTGTGCTACAGACCAGCCGCCCACGAGCTGCCAGGGCATCAGTGCACTGTAAACAAAAAGTTTACAAAAATATCCACTGCACGCTCTCGAACTGAGAGATTATTTATAGGAAGAGGTAACAGCTATGATGTAAAGTCGGCTCTGTCACTTTTAAAGAAGTTTGTAGCACAGCACTCGATAGATTTACATTTTCTCAAGGCTATGACTACTTAAAAGAAAAAACAAAACCATTCCTCCTCTTGCAAATAAAACATTGATTGCATAAGAAGTTACAATTTGCCTCATTTTAATCAACTTCCTAAAAGGGAGCCTAAAGTAACCTGGTTTGGCGGCTGGCTGTATTAAGGTAAAAAATTCTGCATTCTGGTAGTTCTCATCATACTGATGCTTTTCCCGGTGTTCGTATTTTCCTCGGTAAGTTTATTTAAAATTTGTTATTTGATAGTTTAAAGATAGACAGATTGACAGATGAGAGTGACTCAACATTGGTGGAGCCCATGTGTAGGCGGGACCACACTGCCGTGTCTCCAAACCTAGAAAATACAGGTCTTAGTGAAGCCAGTGCACAGAATTTATTTTATTTATTGTTTCATAATGTAGTCTTCAGTTTTATAGTGGCCACTTTTGAAATGGTACAGTGGAAACAACATGAAGAGTTCAGGAGCTTTACAAAAAAAGTTTCAGCTCAATGTTCTTGCTGTCAGACTCTCTCACTGCTCTAAAAAACAAAACACTTTGCAAAACCTGCTTAAATCCGAACAGCAGAAGGACACAATTAGTGACGAGATGTTGAACAGAGTGAAGCATTTAGCAGCTGAGGAGCCAGATCCTCCCTGAGGATTTGGGAGAATCTAAAGTGGAGCGCTAAAGGGGGGGAATATTGGTCTTAAATTCTCCAGAATGTACAAAAAAGCAAATGTCTGTAAAAAATATATCAGCTCAAGGGACACATATTATTCTCATTTTCAGGTCCATAATTAGAATTTGTGCTATTACTTGAAAAATGTTACATGCTCTAATGTTCAGAAAACACATTGCTGTCACTCAAACTGTCATTCGCTGCGGCTCCTCTTTTCAGCCTCTGTCTAAAACACTTGCTTTTGGCTCCTGTCTCTTTAAGGCCCATCTCACGAAAAAGCCCAGCCTGCTTTGATTGGCCGGCTGGCCCACTCTATAGTGCTTGGTCAACGTGTAGGAAACGTCGGCCTTCTCTCTGTCTTTCCCTGGCTTTTATAGGTGGGGTGCCAGACTAGCTACACAGAGAGCATTATGTAAATGTCGGGCGTGCTATGGGCGAGGTGTTTAAGGAACTTCCTAAAGGTGACCTTTGGGATTTTTTAACCTGTTAGATCTTTCACAGATACAAGGGCCATCAGTCCCCCTATGAAACCACATTTAAATGTACTAGATCTGTGTTTGTGTGTGGATCTGCAGCAAATTAGACATGTTCATTAATATCAGTCCCCTAAACACGCCAGATTTTTTTTATCACAATCCAGTAAAAAAAACATTGTTAAAGAAAACGAGGGGTTCTTGCATCCTTCCACCGATAATTAGTCATTCCTGCAATGCTCGGATCTGACTTCCCCTCAATGGACTCAGCACCTACAGGGCCGGCCGCAGCCTCAAGTACAGGAAGACAAGAGGTTTCACTTTAGTCAGGCTCCAAACCTTTGGGATTTCCCTCCTCGTCGTCGCCAACATCATCTGCAGATACAGCCAATAACAATAGTAACAATGTAAATCGGCCTCTTGTGAACAATACCCCCCCTGGCTGCTGTGCTTGTGGTTAAACAAAACAACAATGTGTTAGTGCACCAAAAATGCAACAAACATCCATTAAACCACTGTGGTTTACTTAGCCACATAAAGGACAGCGGCAAGTAGCTCGGCAGCGAATGTTTACTGTCAATTTCCCAATCCAGAGGGAGAGGACGCGGAGTGTAGTTAGCTTCCTTAAATTGATATTTATGATTTTAGCGTGATTATTCCTAAATAATAAGTATTCCAGTGAAGTGATTGGTAAGGCCTGAAAACATGTGTATTTTGACCAAAGCCGTTTAAAACACAGTGTGACACAGAGAAGATTTTGTGTCGTGCATGGCTAATGGAAACAGTGTGATTCATGACTGAATGGGCTGTTTGTGCGACAATTGTATTCACACAACATAGTGTTTGTGTGGGTTAAACAACATTTGAAGGAAGAAAGTGTATAAATTGAAGACTGCATTTTTTTTTTTTATCCCAGAGCCACAGCATCGGAGAACACATGAGGGATTTTCCAGGGGAAATGCATGAAAACAAAAAGGACGCATAGCGATGACTCAGCCGTGAAACAAACGAGACAGTGAAAAAGTGGGTAAGGTCGATAAAATCAACAAATAACGGCCAAAAAGACAAAAAGCATATTGCTTACACAAACCCTTTTAAAAAGGTTTGCGACTAGCAGAGCAAGTAGTAGGCTGTTATTCCTCATCGTCAGTGTGCAGCCTCCAGATGTAAAGATTAGAGTTAACCAGCACAAAGCAGATACTGGACAGGTAGTGTGATTATCTGCTTCTACTGTTCCTCTTCAAAGAGATGAGGCGAGGTGCCAGGCTGCCTGATGGGCAAAAAACGACAGCGGAGGGGAGGAAGAAAAAGAGAGAGAGAAGGGAGTCAGACAGAGAGAGATGGTGATGAAGACTGAAGTCGGAAAGATCGAAGCAAGAGCACGAGAGCGGAGGGGAGAGGCGGAGGGTGGAGAGGGGGATCTCACACCTCACATCTCAAAGACAGAAGAAAAAAACTTTTTTTTCGACGTGCGCCCTTCTGCTTTTCCTCGCTCGACAGTTCCTCTGAGATACAGTCGTTCGACTCAGACTTTCTGAGAGAGCAGGAGCGAGAGAGGGAACAAGAGGGAAGACGTCGATGGAGGGCAGGAGGGGGCAGGAGGGGGGCGGAATGAAAAGACAAGAGAGTGATGGATTGAAATAGCACAGAGAACGGAGACAGAGAGAGATTGTCGTCCTCCTCATGAACAATGAGTCTCTGATGGGGGAGGCCTCTCGCTGGATCTTCAGCCCAGCTGAGGAAGGAGCGACGGGGAGGGGGCCAGCCGCTCGCTCCCCCCCCGCCCCCCTCCCACCTGCCAGGGACTCAGTCATGCTTTTAGCGTCTGCCAAACTGAAGGACTCTTGGTGCTGTGTGCTTTTCACTGAAGGAGCCTGACGTTTGTCAATCACACTGAGGGCTTCTGTTCTGCTGTGTTCGGCCTCAGCCAAACAGGCTTTAACGCCTCCCTCTCCACCAACACACACTCTTTCTCTCCCGTGTAAACAATCCCAGTGTGTGTGAGAAGTGAGCGAGGACCCCGGCTCTGAAAGCTCCAACATCCAGTGCAGCTGTGGGCCGGCCGACAGCTGACGCCAGGCTGCGGGTCTCTGCTCGGTTTTCTCCTTCCTTTCCACACCAGCTCTGCCTCCTCCTCCTCCTCCTCCTCCTCCTCTTCTTCTTCTTTCCATGAAACAGACCTGTAATTTTCACAGCTGTGTCTTGGGCAGGGAGCCAGGGTGAGCGAGGGAAAGAGAGGAGGAGAGACAGAAAGAGGGAGAGAAGGAGAGAGAGGTGGTGGCTAATGGCTTTTAGAGGAATACAGGCCCCAGCTTTGCGTTGCTAATCCTGAGCCACTCACAACGCACTGTTCATTCAAACCAGACAAATACTCGGACAATCAAAAAAGATCAACCTATAGAGCTCATTAACATTGTAATACGTACACATCCAAAGTGAAATTCATGTTCTCCCCCCCCCACACACAGAGGTAATAACACATTATTTTACATCTTCATCAAATTTTTTTGTGGTTTTTCTTGGTTATAATGAAACCATTATCAGCAAAGTGTCGTCTGGAATCTGAGAACATCGCCCCTCCAAAGATCAGTAGACAGGTGGTAATGAGGTCAACAGCGTTGCCTGATTAACCCTTTCACTCGGAGGTGAAACAAAAAAGCGATTGCGCCCAAACTGAAGGCAACAACCCTAATTTGAGGGAAAGCTATTTGGAATAAAAACGTAGTAAGTACAGTAGGTCGAAGTGGAGCCAGGAAGTCAGGCGGTCAACTGGGATACTTGTTGAAAAAACTTTACCATTCCCCTTAATTTTCTCCTCCAAATAAGAAAGAATAATACTAATAATACTTTTAGAAAGGTCGCCACTTTCCCAGATCTCAGCTGAGGCCGGATTACCCACAGGGCATAGCAGGCATCTGTTCTCCGGTGTTCAGTGGTTTGGACTAATTTTAATAAATATTTCCACAGAAATATGAATCATTAAAATACAATGCAGTAAATAACAAGATATTGGATTTTTTGGTGTGTCCTGCTTCATTTGCTATGTTGCAATGTCTCATTGGATGTGTTCAGGTGCAGTAATGGGGGGTGGACATCCTGCACTTTAGCGACACATCCACTGCAGTTATGTATAACAGAGGAAAATACACTGGAAGCATAAAAATATGCTTCACGCTGCATTTATATGAGTAAAAGGCAACCAATGCATCATGGATTTTTTGAAATATCTGTGAAAAAACATATCTGTCCTGTCGGATGTGTGTGGGTCACGCTGTTAAACTGCTTCCAACCCCAACAACAAACACCAGCAAGGCAAAGAAACCTGAGAGGCTAAACCTGGGGTGAGAAAACCCTTAAAGCATTTGCCTTACCACTTGTTTCTATTGGTTAATCTGGTTGCTTTCAGCGCACACTTCCTAGAGGAGGACAACTCAGATCAGTGTTCCCAGTGGAAATTACACTCTGGACTTCATCATTACAGATTACATGTTGCATATTCCTGAGTGGTAGTGGGAGAAAATAGGGTTTCTAATTGGGAGCCTCACAGTTAAGGTTTTCCAAGGAGTACAGGGGCCCTTAAGGAAAAAACACACACAAGAAAGAAAGCCCAAACATTCAGGGAAGCGTGCTCCAAGTGTCAGGAATCTACAAATATATGTTGTCCTTGTTTGTAGAGCTGCTTTCAAACATAAACTAACATTTTCCAGAGGGGCTGCAAGTGAGAACGCAAATGTCCAAGTTTCTCCTGACACTTCCCGGAACTTTTTCTGCCCTCCCCCTAAATTGTTTATGGTCGGTAAATGTCCGACTGAGCCCAGGTGAGAATACAGCTGGATGAAGGTCACAGCGAGCGAGTGGGAGAAACTGAAAGACTTTAAATATCTCAGGATGAAAGAGAGGTGCATAGACATAGAGGAGGAAGATGTCGTCTTGGACAGACAACAAGATTTAAGATCTTTGGTTGATGAGTTGTAAACAAAAACACTGATTTCCGCATCAGAATTTATATTTCATGTCCGGGAACTACTAGTTCGCGCAGGAACTACCCCCTTCGCCGGAGTGTTACTGAAATGTTCCTGTTGTTTCGAACGTGGCTGTCCCACACAATCTCCTGCTGTCTTCAGGAGTGATAAAGGCTTATCTGGCTTTTGTTGCATTAGTTGTATTTCAGATAGATACAGATAGATACATTTATTTATCCCAAACACATGCTAAGTCACACGACATGCAGATGAGGGAAATTTGTCCTCTGCTTTTGACCCATCTGGTGAACATCGCAGGAGACACAGAGCAGTGGGCAGCCATGCACGGCGCCCGGGGAGCAGATGTTGGGGGAGTAAGGTGCCTTGCTCAGGGGCACTTAGACAGTGGGGGTAGGGAGAGTGCTCTTTGGACTTTGGAACAGATCCAGGTGTTGTCCATCAGGTATGTTGTATTGTCACTGCGAGGAGTCGAACCAGAGACCTCCCAGTCCGATGTCCGTAACTTTCTGCCCATAGTCCAATTTTTCTGCCACTAGTCCAACGCCTCTTCAGGATTTGGAGCCGGTTCCCTTTAATGTTTGTGCTTTCAGTCTCGCATTTACAATATGACAACACAGCTGTTTTCAGACATGGACTCTGGGGAATGTCCACACAACGGGGTCCAGACTTTCTCTGGAGTTGAACAACGCAACAGGAGATTCTTCGCTCAGACGCGATCACAACAACACAGAAACCTCCGGGCGACCTCAGGCGAGGGGCAGTGCAGCATTGAGGAGGCAAAACGACACCTATGAATTCCTAATGCAGCGATCAGAATACCCATAATTTCTATTAGCGGGTCGGCAGCAGAACATTTAACCAGAGTGTCTGAAAGCAGCTTCAAGGCGGTGGAGAGGCGGTGGACTAGTGGCAGAAACTTGGACTATGGGCAGAAAAGATCTCTGGTTCGTCTCTGGTTCGACTTCACGGAGAAACAACAAAAAGACGAACCTGGATTGATCTGTCCAGAAATCCAAGAGGATTCTCCCTACCCTGTCTAGTGCCCCTGAGCAAGGCACCTTACTCCCCCAACATCTGCTCCCCGGGCGCCGTACATGGCTGCTCACTGCTCTGTGTGTCCTGCACCAGATGGGTTAAAAGCAGAGGTTAAATTTCCCTACCTGCATGAGTGTGCCTGTGCATGTCTGTGCATGTGTTTGGGATAAATAAATGTATCTTAATCTTAATCTTAATCTGTACATACAGTTCCAAAAAAACATGCAAACCCAGTTCAAATCCACATATCAACGACTGACCGCAGTAGTTGGAAAAGCTACATAAAAGAAGACACTTTGTACTGAGAGGCATCCAAACAAATCAAACCCAATGAGCTGCTGACTTCCTGTTAGATAATATTTAACATCACTCTGAGGAGCGCTATGCTGTGACGACGACAAGATAAACGGGACATTCCCTGTTTTCGTTCATAGTTAACTATACTTTTATGTGTTATATTGCAGGATGAGAAGAATAAACCACATTTAGTTGGTCACATATCTGGTTGTAGTATAGACCCTGCTGGAGTTTCTTGTACCCACATGTGGCCTGTATCTGAGCAGGAAGTGTTTGTCTCCTCTGGGACAGCAGGGAGGAGGAGGACGCTGTGTTTTGGTGACATGACGCACATTCCCCTCCTCTTCCTCCTCTGCCTCCTCCTCCTCCTCCTCTCACTTCTTCAGAAATAATAGGATTATGCGCAGGATTGATATTCAGCTTCACGGCTCGCGTGTGGCCGCTGCGCCTCTATTTAACACGCTGCCATGACAGGCGTGTCAAGGTGGGCTGTGAACTGACTGGACACAAATACAACCACGACCTCCACACACTGAGGCTCTATTGTCGGGCCTCTCTGTTCACATGAGGATTTTAACAAACACCATTATCCCGAGGAACTCACCGGGCAACTTGTATTCCATGTGCGTTATAGCGCCAGGGTCATGTCAGAGTCTGTGCTTTCCAGGAGCAGACGAGTAACCTTTACACAAATATGAGGTTTAAGCTTTTAATCCAAATACGACTGTGAATAAAAATCTATTTTCTAGTCGAGTATCATACAAAGTTTGTCCAACACAGGTTTATATATTGTTTATTTTGTCGGAAAACGTCATGACTGCCTTTACCAGAGTGAAAATATTAGGAAAAGTCCTGCATTCAAAGTCTCACTTAAGTTAAAGTGCAGACATTTGACTTGATTAAATCTTCCCCAACCTGCTTTTAAAAGAAGTGAAAAACTGCTTTGTTTTACAGCGACTTCACAAAATCACTAAATTCTGCATGTATTTCGACATTATTTATAGTTTGAGCATTTATATTGTTTTCTATAGTTTTTAACGCTTCTGATCTACACTTTTATCCTTCTTTTACTTCTGGGAAGCACAATGAATGATCTGTGTGTATATCCTTATGCGCTATAAACATGTATTTGCCTTGATCAAAAGGCAAAGTAGTCTTTAAGCTGATGGCTCATTTAAAACTAATATGCTGTGTTTGCATTCATTGCCAAATATTCTCTTAATAAATATATTGGGCGATATATCGGTATAAGAAATTTTGTACTTCCTTATATTGAAATCAACCCGCAAAAATCCATATCAGTCCACATCGGCTTTATTTGTTATTATATATTAGCAGATTATCAGATTTTTTTTATAGATCTGGTTAACAAGGAGCTAATTCTAATGATTTTATATAGCTCTGGTATCAATGCAATGTCATTAACAATATCTCTCTCTAAAAGAAGTGGATTGACAGTATCAAGTAACAACACTGGTAAATAAACAATATCAATACTTCCATAAACAGCTAAATCACAAAAGTCCAATATATATTGATCAGTAGATTGCTAATAGATTGTGAGGAGATATAACACATAATGATCTTCAGCTCAGATATGTACACATGTTGGTTTTAAAACTACAATCTTCACTCAGGAGCAAAAAACTGTCTTTAAACTTAAAACAAACAATAATGAGACATTGGCCGTGATAATTACCAACATACACCGATATGAAAAATGATCTCGATCTCATTTTGGGTCCATGTTGTGCAGCCCTCACGTGCAGGCTGCTGCCAGTAACTCTAGCCCCCAACAGAACAAACAAGCATCCATCACACAGAGTCGCTCCTCAGCAGAGTGGAGCCTCGAACTCACTCACACAGAAGCTGCTCGTGGGACATTTTCCACGACCACGAGCTGAGTGTGAGCTCGATTTCCACCTGCACGAGACTGGACACACGCGCGCACACACACGTACACCCACGTACACTCACACACACACACACATAGAGCTGACATATCCTCGTGTTATTACAGATCAGCAGCAGAAGTTACAGGATCTGTGTATGTGTGTGTGTGTTTGAGTATGTGTGTGTGTGTGTGTGTGTGTGTGTGCGTGTGCGTGTGTGTGCGCGCACGCGTGTGTGCCACATTGTTCCAGCAGCTGCAGCCCCATCGCTCGATCCTGACACTTTCAGTTTTACACGGTGGGAGTTCAAGGCAGAACCAGACTCTTACCTTCCTGGAGCCCCGAACACGAGCCGGGGGTCGATGGTTCTGAGGGAAGAGGGATCACTTCCACAGGACGAGGGGGAGATGCGTCAGGTGTACACTTCCCTCGAGTGGAGGAGGAAAACCCAGTGGAAGCAGACTCATGTTGAGTTGATCGACCGAAGCCCTTTTCCTCTCGGTTTTCACTCCGAGCTGCGCAGCTCCGTGCACCGCGCGTAAAAACCCACTTTAATCCACGATCCGGGCGCGAGGGATGAGGAGAGGCGTCCTCCCGCAAACTACCAGCGACTTCAGCGTGTTTTTACATAACAGCATCATCCGCTTTTTATGTTGACGCATCAAGTAGCGAAAACATGGAGTTTCTTAAAGGGCCACGGACGCGCCGTCCACATGTCACCGTGGGCCGGCAGCAGGGCCGCCCCTGCTGTGCCTGACAGATGGCTTTCACCTCGTTAATGACTCTAAGCCCCCTGCCTCTCACACTTGTGTTCCCCCCGGTACGGACACACACGGCCCCTGCTCTGCTGCTCCTCTGCTCCGGCCTCAGCGAGCTGGTCTGCGGGGAGAAGCTGGAGCTCCGAGCTAAAACCTGCTCTGACATGTGACTGAGGAGCTGTCTGCTGCACGAGCACTTTGTTGTTGGTCTGTTTAAAGTCGACTCACTTTCACACTCACACGTGCTGAGGGGTGGAAATAAGGATTTTTGATGTGATGGACTTAGATTGTTCAGTATTCAGTTTAGTAGCAGGAAGTGGTCATCACATATTAGCTGCCATGATTACACACTCCTGTCCTGGTTAGACTAAACCATACTAAACTATACTATACTAACATAACACAATATTATAATATAATATGATAGTATAAAATAATTATAATAATAAGTTATAATACATGTACGATATGAGAGGTGCGTATAGAGCACATGTATTAATTATTGGTCAATATTCTAATAAGCAATTACTAAGCAGAAATAAAATAACGTGTGTGCCGTGAAGCCACATTTCCATGATGCATTTTCTCTGTTTACCTCCTGTCCGAACCTGATTTGAGTTATTACACTTTATTAATCATCCTCACTGGCTGTTCGACTCCCTGACCTTGTGAGACAAGGTCACGCAGCATCCAACAAACATCAGCGTTTGGTGTAAATGACGCACATGAACTTGAGACTTGATGCTTACTGTAAAATGGAAAACCTCCAGTTGACAATGAGGCATTCAGTTTGAACCTCTCCCCTAAAGGGAGGAGTACTTCCTGCTTAATATAGAGCCAAACAGCCGAACAGCCACACACACACGCACACGCCGAACACACACACACACATACACACACACGCCGAACATACACACACACACACAGCAGCTTCACTCACTCACATGTGAATGCAAAATCTGGAAACCCACAAATTATTTGCCCTGTAATCACTTATAATATATCACTTAAATAAATGATCCCCCTGTAGAAAGTGGTGAATGGTTAATTAAAAAAAACTGAATTCTACATAAATAAATACACATAATGGACGTAATTTTTCACCAAGTGGTACTTCAGCCTTGGATTAGAAGTCGACCCCCTATGTGTATTTTTACATTGTGTAGCTGTAGAGTTCTATTGTTCAGATAAGAGGCAAAAAGAAAGAAATATGCTCAGTTCTGTTTGACGTCTGTATAAAGTGAGTGCTGAGCCACAGGTGCTGCGATGCTCTGCAGTGTGATCCTTCATCTTGTCGTGTTGTCGATGAGTGAATGAGCCACCTGCCTCTTCAGATCAGGAGGCTGACAGACGTCTCCGAAAACATCTGAGGTGTTGAGACAAGTGGACACATACATTTGCCATTTTGCTCGATGTCAGTGTCAAGAAAAGAGGGAAGATAAAAAGAGGGAAGTTCTGTCTGTTTAATCAGTTTACATTTGTTTCTTTTGCTTGGTAATGACTTTTTTTTTTATAGAAAACAGCCATGAAATTATATTCCTCCAAGCTGCACCAATTTTACACGCTCATAGAAATCAGTTCCCTAAATATAACAGATTGTTTTCATCAAGATCCATTAATTATTACTTGAGATCACAGTGAAAATGGTGAAAATCTCACAATGTTAAAGAAAATGAAAACAAAAATAATCCTGGACCGACCCCCTGATCACGATCGGCGCCAAACTATAATGGGTTCTTCCAAAATGTACCACATCTGTTGAGCAGTTTTTTTGTTATCTTGTTTACAAACTAACTAACAAATGAACGGTGGTGAAAACATAACCTCCTTGCCCGAGAAACAAATTGGAAAAAATATATCACTAACATCAAGACCATTAAGTTTTAACCCCTCCGAACTTTGGACAAATCTTCAATCTTGAGCACCCATTATAACATGAGGTATTTTCTGTCACTGCAGCTTGAGCTTTCAACTTTATCTCTTGGTCTTCATCAGCAGATAATTGCAGATTTTCATCGTCACTGAAGATTAAGACAGAGGTTGTGTCTCAATGAAACTGATCCCTCTTCAGATATACAAATCTCATCTGCTGTGGAAGGCCGAGAGAGAGAATTGAAAGTTCTGGACAAATACTGTCGTACTTTTTTACAAATGTTCAAGAAGTTTGTAACACACCGCCACAATCAGTTCTGGAAAGTGTCTCAGAATTTCAGTAGAGATTGAAGGCTTGGTCATGGCGGCTATGGTTCAGGAGGTAGACAGGGTCGTCCACTCACCATACTGACCAGACGCTCTTCCAGTCTGCCCAAGTGTCCTTGGGCGAGAAACTGAAGCCCAACGTGCCCCTAATGATTGTGCTGACAGTGTATGAACAGTGTGTGATACTGTATAAAGAATTGCCGTGCGCGTGAAAACCATTTGTACTGTAAAATTCACCCATTATCCACTCACCACTATGCCGATGGAGGAGTGGGTGAATAGAATCACTAAATGCCTCCATACTGCTCCTGTGGTGTCATCCCAGTGTCTGTAAGTCCCAACAATCAAATTGACCCCTTGTTTTTAGCCTAAATGTCCTCTTCTCAGTTACTGCTGCAGTTCTCGCTTGGGTGAGCTATCCCTTTAATGCGACCGTTGTAATAACACATGTTTCATTATAATAATAAATGTGAAGCATTCAGGTTGGAATTACATGCGACTGCGATGTCACAGGATAAAGACTGACCTTCTTAACAATAACATTTGTCTTCAGACAGATTAAGCAGTTAGCTCACAGTGGTGGAGACATGAATGTTTTAAACCAGACTTATTTCCTGTTAAGGGAAAAACCCACCCTGAAACAGAACTCCCATGTATTATTCAAATGTAGTGGGATGGTTCAGTGTGAGCGACTGTCTCCCCTCTGGCCTCCCAGGAAACAATCAGCTCTATGTTGAGTGGATACAGAGGGACTGTAGAAAACTGAGTGCTGTGTTTACAGAGATTTCCCTCTATCTTTATTTTTTGTCATTTTTTTAATCAGAGGATACAGTGTGACTATAAATGCACCCACATCTCAGCGTGAGCTCAGTGGTCTGTGATTACACCGAAGAGAGCAGACCCACTGTCGTTTAGGTCTTCAGCAGGGAGCCCATGAGGGTCTTCAGATCTGGAACGCCGGTCTTTTCATCCCCACTGGGGGAGGTTAAGCATTGAAACAACATGAGAGTAATGGGAATCCTTTGGAACAGTGCAGTGATTTTATCACACAGAGGAGCAGTGACCGAGTCCCACCAAACTATTTTCTGCTCTCCAATCATTCTGAGTCACCGAGAGGGAACTAACAAAAACACATTTTTAAAGAAGTTGTCAGATTCCGTGAGATTTAGACCTTGTTCACTAGACACTTGTCTGTTTTATGTCCACATTTCAGTTTACGACCCAAGCTTGTAGTTAGAAACTGGTGTTTGATTAACGGCTGAATAGTGTTGCTCATGTCTAGTAAAGTCATCTCTACGCGTGAAACCAGCAGTGCTCGCTTTACTTTCAGTTTGATCATGAATCAGAGCAGATTTAATTCAGATAAATGCAGCTTTATTTCTTAAAATATGAAGCAAACACTTTAAAAGAAATCTGCATGTGGGATATGATTCTTTAGGCTTGAAAATAAAAGACTGCAGTCAAGAAATAAAAATGCTTTATTTCTATTCATTGGAAACAAGTCGTATATATAATCATACATGTTAAAACTGTACAGCTACTGGTTGTTAAAAATCAAAGTCTTTTACAGAGAAGACCAACAAGTCTCACAGCATCTGAGGGGGATTGGTTTACATCATCATAAAAATCATGAGTTACACTGATTCAGCAGAGAACTCCCAGACGTCGAATGATCCTGTTTAATGATCAGAAACAATCCAGTTTGCATTGAAATCGTTGAAAGGACTTTAATTTACATCTATGTTACAAACATTAACTCACATTTACTCTGAACGATCACAGTAAAATCTGGAGACTTTTTTCATTTTAACTGTAGTGATGATGATCGGTAAGTTAATAGAGAATAATATTTTTAGGTTCTAACCAAGGAACAGTGACCTGCCAACGTGTCCTGGAGCAACACCGAGCCCCTGGCATCCATTTTCCTCACAATAAATAATACAACATTCACAATCCACTTCTTTCTCCGCAGCAGTTCTCAAGGTCTGGAAGAGTGTTCAAGAGAAAACTAAAATAATCCTGACAAGAAGCCATGTTTCGGAATCCATTTTCATCTCAAAAAAGGAAAATCTGTGACACTGTTTGTTTGCATGGTTCCATTACTGCAATATTTGTATTTCAGTGGTTATTAATCAACATTAACAACAACAACCTAATATTTATTAAAAATAATACATGAAGGCCACTTCAGACACTAAACTAACATTTCATTTGCTCTGTCTGTTGTTGTAACATCACTGTCCACTGACACTTCCTGCTGCAGATGAATGAAAATCCCTGGTAAAGCTAACTCTAAAAACCCACAACATCCAAACAGCAGCATCAGCTAATTCGGTGTTAAGGCCCTGGGTGTGAGTAACTGTTCATCATTCTGTCCTTCTGTACTCAGCGCTCGCTCTTCCTCAATTCAGCTTATTTGAACATGGAGTTGAAGCTTCGTCCGATGATGAGCCGGCGGATTTCACTTGTGCCTGCCCCGATTTCATACAGCTTCGCGTCGCGTAGGTATCGTCCCATTGGGTAGTCGTTGATGTAGCCGTTCCCCCCTGTTGACAAGTAACGTGCAGGTTAAAGACAGTGTGTCACATCTGTCTGAATCAAAGTCATGTGAAGAGGTCAAACTATTGGTTTTCTTATTCGACGTACAAACCGTTCCCCTGTGTCGCTTTTGAGTGCACATACATTCATGTCAAGTCAGTTTCTCATATTGCATGATTACATCATGTACATCAGTATGCACGGCTTGATAACCCACGTGTGTTAGTCCCTGAAGAATGATTTGAATAACAAATCATATTTTACCAAGAGGCTAATTCATTTACATACATAATGCAACTTGATAAACACATTATCAGCTGCAGTATGTAAATCTCTAAATATTTGAAATAAAGACTTAAAAGCAAAATAAGAAACAGAATCCTTCACAATTAACTAAACATGTTCATTTCTTTGCATCAATTAATCCATTCTGTGTACTTAATACTGCATACTAGGGTACACAGTATTACAACATTATGTTGTCCAGTAAACTGTCCGTGTACTGGGCAAAATAGGGTAATAAAATATGATGTGCTCATATGTCAAGTGTAAATGGAATCATGAATATTAAGAGGCAATATATCAGTTGATAATTTTCATTAAAATGAAGTTTCAACACAGTTTAGTGGGAGAGTTGACTAAACTCTTTTTACTTTGCACCCTCTTTCATTACGCCTGCACCACAACGTCAGGCTAACCTGTGTGTGTGATGCTATCTCACTGGAGCTACCACGAGCAAATCTTTCTACAGTCAGTTGGTTTTGGATAATGGTCATTTCATTTCATTATAAATGATATTCATATTTAGCTGAGACAGAAGAACATGGACACAGAGAGAGAGAGAGAGAGAGAGAGAGGGCACCAGGCAACCCAGTGCCTGTCTATTAACTTATTGACAGAATTATTAATATATTAAAAGACTTACCCAAACACTGAATACCATCCAGGGCAACCTGAGTGGCATTCTCAGCACAATACAGAATGACTCCAGCACAATCCTGCAACGAAAACACAAACCAACACAGTCACGATGTGCAGGTGTGGTGAGGGAATCAATTTGGAAAAGGAACAACAACATGCTGAGGGAACATCTGCCTTAAGCAATGTCCTACAAAGGAAGCATTTTTCAACCTTCCTTCAATCGGAGGAAGGTTAAGTTTCAAGATAGAATAAACTACACAATATTTTAATACAATATGAAAAGTTGAGCACATTGACAAAACCTGACATTTACAGACAGATGATGAAAAAGAAAAGTTTCCACAAACCTACAAATTCTTATCTGCCATTACAATCAGTGTTTTTTAATCACACTGAACATTAAAAGGGAGAAATATTCCAAATAATTTGCAATACTTTTAATACAATGATTAATACCAAATTAACACAACAATATAGCTTTCAAGCTAAAAGACCTTAAATTAACATTAATAACACGTTTACAAAGTTTATTAAGAAGAAAAAAGCCTACGAATAAAAATGAATCAATCTTCCAAATGCATTTCAACATTTGTAACTTTTGAGGGCAAATTTTACATGAATCTTTCATGTTCTTAAAAGTGTTCTGCAGGAGCAGATGAGTGAATAGAAATCCTCTCACCATTGAACTGAAATGTCCTTTGTCACAAGCGCGGGCAACGTTGTAGACATACTGTCGACAGGAGCTCAGTCTGGTGTACATGTCGGCCATCTTTCCTTGCATCAGCTGTTAAACAGATAAACACGCACACACAGTTTCAAACAGGTTATTTGAAACTTTCAAATTCTTCGCTGCCAAATTCAAAACCTGAGAATTTATCTATAATAAAGTGAGTCTATATATTTGACTGTTAAAAATGTACAACATTGTAATAAAGTGGATGCTGAAAGTCAAACCTGAAATTCCCCAATCTTCTGTCCGAAAGCTTCTCTGACATGTAGGTAGGGAATGGAAAAGTCCAGAACTGACTGCATGATGCTGCAAAGTAATAACGGTATGATAAACAATTCAGTCTCATTTACTCGAATATTTGATAAAAAGTCCCATAACGTAAAATACAAGAAGCCAAAAACAAAAACGTATCCGATGTCTGTCATGAGCTGATTTAGACGGGCACTCAACTTTTTTCAACGGTTTCAAGGAATTGTTTTGAAGGGACAATTGGTGAGAACACAATCTAGTTCAGTTACTCCGAACATTTTACAGAACTTGTCCTGCCAGTCTCCCAGTAACAGGTCAGAGTGAGCCCATGTGAGAATCCAGCAAGAAAATGTGCAGAAAATTACGAGAGTCAAAAGCTTTTGGCAATTAAGCACCGGCACCGCCATGTTTTCGAAAAAATCACTTATTTAAATCAAGAGTGATGAAACAGAGATTACCCACAACACATCATGTTTCATGTGTGATTTTAAAAACGTACCCAATAGGTCCCGCTGCGAGCACCAGCCTCTCCAGATCTAAGCCGCTCATCATCACATAAACACCTTTATTCAGCGGACCCAGGATGTTTTTCTCTACAACAAACAGGGGGGAAAAAACATTAGCTGTGAAGAAATGAGCCAAAACAAAAACTGATCTCTGATTCTAGAGTTTTACACAAATTGACACAAGGCAGCGTTGGCATTTTAACACCCACCTGGGACTTTACAGTCTTCAAAGACCAGCTCGCAGGTGTTTGATCCTCTCATGCCGAGTTTGTCGAGCTTCTGTGCTGTAGAGAATCCCGGCATTCCCTAAAAAACACACAGATTCATATATGAACAAACACTGATTATAGTTCTATGATTCCTGTCACTACCTAACTATTTTACACCACTACATGTTGTAACAACGACTGTTTGGGATACGATTTGCTCGGCTGGTGCTCAGAGCCCTTTTTGAACAGAAGAAGTTATCTGCAGTAACTAAGTCGTGGTAACTTAAGATAAACTAAGTGAGGAAGTGTCAAAACTGCAGCATAAAGAGTTGTTTGCCTGTTTATAGTTTGACGAAGCTCGACTCATTATGCAGAACCCCAAACTCAAGAAGCTGTTTTCGTTGCGGTAGTGAACGCCGTGGTTGTTGCTGTCATTTACATTAATGAGCCCCAGCCTAAAGATGTGGAGAGTTGTCCACTAACCAGGAATTTCAACACCTGGCGCCTCCAGTCTACATTTCCTGGCCAGACACTGAATGGTGTGTGAATGGACGGAAAGGTGCTGTATAAATATAGTCCATTACCCTTATTAGCCCATTAATAAAAAAATTATTAAAACTAAGTGTTTCACATGTCCAAGTTGCACCACTGCAAATCCTTGGACCGACAACAACACAACTGCCAAGTTCAATGGATGAACAGTTTTTGGGACAGGCAAATTACATACATACATATACAGTAGAGATTCCTCACATTAGTTATTTGTACAACAATATACAAGGCTAATCAGCAGAAGAGAGGACAACATGTAAAACTCATTACATCCTGAGCTACAAGTGAGTCCTGGCTCAAAGAATAACTCCATACTGTACTTCACTGCATTTACCTTTTCAATAATGAAAGCGGTGATGCCTTTTTGATGGGCCTCTGGATTAGTCTTGGCATAAACTATAAGGACGTCAGCATCTGGACCATTGGTGATCCAGAACTTGTTGCCATTCAGGACATAGTAGTCGCCTTAAAAATACACAGAGTCAAAGGAGAGTTCAACAACAGCGTTAAGAGAACAAACATACCATTATTACTCAAAGGTGAAGGAGAGGAGACGTGGCTAGAGCCTGTGATTTTGGTTATTTAATATGCAACTACTCAAACTATTTTAAGCCTTCCCATTTGCAGACAGTTAAACAATAAATCATCTCATTCTGGAAACATCTCAGTCTCTCTTATTAGACCAGCACTGCACTACCGTTAACCTCGGTATGAACAACAGCTTGAAAATTAGTATTTACGAGGCATGAACTGAGGTGTGGCCACTGAGGATCACTTCCTCACTGGTTCACTGTGGAAGCACAGCAGCACATTTTCATCTCTGTGAATATGTGCACCCCCACCCACACAAAAGTTCCTTTTTTGTAGCTTGTAACACTGACAACTTCGTCCTCTACAGCCTACCAATGCTGTTCATCTACCTTTTCCCTTGTGTTAAATTTATTCACAGTTTTCTTGTTCAGGAGATCATTTGAAACTCATGTTTATATATTTGCATCCATTGTTTCCATTGGCTTTGGGCCATTTAGTTGCTTTATAGCAGTTCTGTCCGTTTATTGGTATTTTGGCTCACACTCACTCCACTGAGTGCAGCAGTATGTGGAAATCACTGAGTCAGTTTTTTTATGGGAAAATACAAATTACTGATCTCATTTGATTCAAATCAGACAAACCTGGTGAAGTCCTTCAGAGGAATGTGCGCTTCAAAAACCAAACATTACTTGACAATGTTCTTCAGGGACTCCATTATCAAGCTCTGGTAATAAAATGTTTCAGCGCACATGTGGGTTTCACTGTATACAGAGCAGCGGTTTCGATATCCTACCTTCCTTCTTGGCCCGGAGTCTCATTGATACGACATCTGATCCAGCGTTGGACTCACTCATGGCCAGCGCGCCGACATGCTCTCCTGTCATTAACTGACAACAAGAGACGCCAGAGGGGAATGAGGCATTACTTAATTTTCTTTAATCAATTCGTGCTTTTTATAACAGTATGAACTGTTTTGGTTCTGACCTTTGACATGTATTTTTCCTTCTGCTCTTCGTTTGCGTGGCGCACCATCTGGTTGACACAAAGGTTTGAGTGGGCGCCGTAACTTAGAGCAATGGCTGCTGACACTCGCGACATTTCCTCCATGACAATGACATGATCTAGGTAGCCCAGTCCCGTGCCCCCGTATTCCACTGAAAGAGATGAGCAGAGGAAATAAATGCTTAATGTTAAATGTTCAAACAGCAACAAAAAGAGAGAAATCATCGGGCCGTGCTTTGATTACAAAAGTGAATAGGATTCATCCCAAGCCATTAACTTGATATTTGTTACCTACACCCAAATTAGGTATAGGTCAGTGTAATGCAACAACTTCCAAAGACAGTATATTGTAGAATCATACCTGGAGCAGTGATCCCAAGGAGCCCCATCTCCCCCATGTCTTTCCAGAAGTCCTGGAGAAAAAACAATGCAAGGAAAGTTACCAATACAGAAATCCGGCTCCACGAGTCCAGGTGTGGGTATTGATTAGTTTTTGAAAGAGATTACAGGAGGTTATAGGTGCACTTAATCAGTTTCAACTCACCCGCATTCCTGCAAATTCATTTTTCTTGTCGATCTCATCCGCTTGAGGTGCGAGCTTCTCTGCGAGGAATTTACGCACCGTCTGTCTGAGCTGTGCAAAACACACAAAGCAAATTAACTATGACATGTCCTAAAAACACAAGCACACCGTATACTGATGCATTCATTTTGGCAGCGCAGTAGTACACCTATTATACCTTCCTCTTGACGGATCCAATATGCATTGGGGAAATATTTATGAGGGCTGGGTTCGATTCCATTTGATTTGTTCGAATATCTATTTAGTTAACGATATTTCAGTAAACAATAATTTTGCCTGGATATGAAAGAAATTCTCAGAGAACTAGAGCTGTAAACTGTGCAAGGGAAAAACTCTAAGTTAGTGCAGTCTTATAAATATTATGGAAGGCCCTTCACAATAACCAATGGTGCTCTTGTTCCTCCCATCTTCAACGTGTCTCATAAACTCTTGAGCGAATCGAACAAACACAAAGTAAACTTCAGGACTGTTCAGGTTCCAATAACCTATGATCTGTGTCTGTGTTTATTGATAGAGTGTAAAGTGAGCCCAGGTCATACCGTTTTAAACAGGGAACTTTATAATAACAGTATATTCTGTGTATCTTCTGTTATAAGTAAAGCAGTTCTAAACAACAACAACATGAATGTAAGTGGAGTTCTCCTTTCCTAACTCGTCACGTTTTCTCCTTCACGTTTCCTTGACCTCGTCAAGAACTTATATCGGGCTCAATGACTAGTGGTCAGACAAGGAAACTTTTTGCACTTCACGAAAGCAGCCATTGTTTACGTTAGCAAGCTAGCCCTTGTTAGCAAAGACAACGTAGTGGTAAAACGTCCACAGTTAGCTAGCACGTAGGTTAGCTTGCATGAAGGACTGCTAGCTAACGTTATGTCACCACGTCAGGAGCCCCCTGTGATTGAATAACCCTCCGTCAAAACGCCATGAAACCCTCCTGTGATGTAGCTCAGTAGTGAGCGACCTCTCTGTGGTTGTTTCTACAGCAAGTGTCTCCTCTGCACCATTATCTGCACTGTTTGTTTCGTGCCTGGTCCTGCCAGTGTGACGAACCTGGATCTGATCGTCGGTGAGTCCGTTCACCACGTCGTCCACCGGGATGGTGGAGCCGGCGCATCCTCTCCTCGCCAACGCGGACACGGACAGCCTGGACCCGAGGCGGAGGGCGCTTCTGACGGCGAACATAGCGTCTGTTGTGGGAAAGCGAGAGTCAGAGGAGAGCAAAGTACATGAAGAGTAAATGGCCTCAAGACACTCAGGGGTTAGCTTCACCACAGAGGGAGAGAGGACTCACTCTGCCGCCAGTGGTATGTAGTACCGCCACCTACTGGACTGGAGGGTGGCCCAACAACCAGCTCAGTACAGCTGACAGATTGATGAAGATTTCGTTGAAAGGGATCTATTGGCAGAAATCAACAGAGGTTGATTTCTGGGCCGTATAACCGTATTTCTATTCACTGTACATATTATGTACACAATATATTTCTTTAAACTGTATATACCGGTTTAATAACATTTATATTTTTTATATATATTGTTGTATAATTCTATTTCTTTATATTCCTTCACCCAAGTACTGCATGTTACTTATGTGATGTCCTCTGCTGCTGTAACTTTGCAAATTTCCACATTGCGGGACTAATAAAGGACTTCTTTTCTTAACTTATCTTATCTTCATTTTATGAATTGTTGTTTACTTTACCCTAGAATGGACCCTTTGGATTGAAATACTTATATTTACATCAGGCACGGGTCCACTATATGGAGGCTGCCATGTTTATTTACTGTAGCCCAGACAGAACAACCTAAACACCTTTGAGTTTTTATAACAACTGTAGGCTGGCATAGGTTCTCGCTCATGTTTGGTGGGGGTATTCAGATGCAACATGCAACTTCACCACTAGATGTCACTAAATTTTGAACCTTTAAACAAGGGTTACATTTAGCATTTTTTTCTGTCCTGGAACCATTTAGTTAAGAGTATGCAACATCGTCAAAATGTAGGTTTTAGAGCTACATGTTGGCTTAAATATACCCAAGACATGGCCTCAAGGTGAAGAGATAGAGACCATGCTGAGACCATGCTGTCATATCATACTTTATTGGTAAACAAATACGGAAAAATGAATATACTCAGTAATGCAAATGTTCTACGTAAAAGGCATAAATTCAACATTTGTTTCAGGTCCAGACCTTAGTAGACTGATTAAAGGCCCAAACCCAGGGTCACTTTACACCATAGACTGATAAAGACCACGCGTCTCCACTACCATTATCCAGAAAGGAAGCCAAAATATATTGGATGCGAACGCAACCGTCTGGCTCATTTAAAACATAAATGTGTAAATATGTACTATAACCATGCCAACATCTTCATTTGTTTATTTATATATTTTGTATTATATCTATTGTTGCTGAACTTGATGTTCTCTTTCAATTTCTATCTTTCATTTGATTCTTTGATTGACTTTAATATTGTATTTGTTCTTTGGAAACACATGGCAGTGTCATGCCAATAAAGGTTATTAAACTGAAAAAAAAAATGAGAGAGAGAGAGAGAGAGAGAGAGAGAGAGAGAGAGAGAGAGAGAGAGAGAGAGAGTTAGACAGAGTGAGAAAGACAGACAGAGTGAGAAAGATAGCCAGATAGAGAGAGCCCGGGGTAGATAGCGAGAGAGAGAGAGAGAGAGAGAGAGAGAGAGAGAGAGAGACAGACAGACAGACAGACAGACAGACAGCGTGATATAGATAGAGAGAGATAGAGAGAGAGAGAGAGAGAAAGAGAGAGCGCGAGAGAAAGGGGTTCCCCTGTGCGTCATTTCGCACAGAACAGACATTGGTATTTCATGTGTGAAGCCGCGGACATCAACGAGGAAGTAGAGCAAAGCAGCGTCGGAACAACAACATAAAGTCTGAACTCTGTCAAAGTGACATGATCAGATTTAAAGGCTGGAGCGTCTGAAGAGTTGCACTTCTTGCTGTGCGCCCGCACGGTGGATCCAGCTCGCCAATGCCCAAAGAGTGCAGGAGAAAGAGCTCCAAGGACTCCGGGCTCCCAGGGACTGGAATAAACGAGGGTCCCCGCTCAGAGCGAAGAACTGCCGCCGCGAAGTCCCCGCAGCTCTGCGATGATCTCCTCCACAGAGCCGCTCAAATCTCACCCTCGTCCGCAACCGGTGCGCCGCCGACTGCAGTGATGGATCAGCGCCGGGTACCGCAGGTCACCATCACCCCGGAGGGAGGCGGCTGCTCCCGGGAGATGCGGCAGGAGGACTGGGATGACGAGGTGGTCGGTAACTTGCGGAGGAAGCTGTCCAACTCCTCCATCTCCTCCACGGGCTCCTCTGCCGTGGAGTCCGAAGATGACTTACTGAGTGACAACGAGAGCAAAAGCAAAGGCATCATCGCTCTGGAGCATCTGGTGGACACTGGAGAGGTGAGTGAGCAACGTACAGACAATGATCTGGTTACTGTGGACTTTGAGAAGTGGTTTACAAGCGCATATATCCGCTGTAGTTTGTGGTAGCCTGTTTTATAACATGTAAAATACAACTCTCTCTGTCCCCTGCTGTCATATACAACCATGCATGACTAGGTCAACCACAGAAAAAGTCTTGTCTATATCCTGGGACAAACACAGCACCACGCTTGACCTCCCCCGTGTGCAACTTTGCAAATCAGCATCCTTTATAGAATTACAGTAAACAGCTGAGGTTTCAAAAAGAAGAAACAACAGCCAGCAGAGTATACTTCCTCTCAGGAGACCTCTGGGATCGGTTTGACTGCAGAGAGGCGAGACATTTACAGGCTGATGATACTTTTCAATTCAAGTCAGTTCAGTTTTATTCATTTAGTGCAAAATCTCAATATTACAGAGAGCCAAAAGTTCCCACAACAAGCAAACACATATAGGCGACTGTGGAGAGGAAAACCAACCCCTCAGAGGGGAGAGAGGCCGGGAACAGTTGTGTAACTCAGATTTAAGTTTGGTCTGACTGGTTAATCCAATGGAAATATCATAATGTTTGAGTAGTGTCAGATATACCTAGATATAGTCAGAGATACCTGCAGAATGCTTTCTTACAGTGAGCTCTTGGGAAGGATATTCCATAGCGAGTAAATCACTTTATTATTACAGCATATATGTTTGTATCTGTCCCTTGATTATATGTGTTGTTTAAGACAAGGAAAGATATGAGTTCTTTGAGTTCATGTAAAACAGACGGACTAAACAGCCTTTGAGATCCCTGCCAGAGAGCACGCAGGAAGATCGCCAGGAAATGTGATTGTCCCCATTGAAATCATGTTACGTCTCCTCATGTTTAATGGCTTATCAAAACCTCTCACATCACCTTAATGATCCCGCGGTGTGTGAACTGAAACCAACACGGTGTGTATTGCTGATGAAAAGCCAGATCCCCTTTGTTGTGTGCCGAGCGTCTGGAATGCCTCTGACACAGTTATGCTTTTATTGCACATAGTTTTATCTATCGTCCACGACTTGACTTCCCATTGCACACGTTGAAGATAAAAACATCGCTGCTTTCATGATTTATTTTGTATATGATTCTTTCTCTGTGGCCTCTATTAAACCACCCTTTTTTTTTTTTTTTGCTGATGTCTGTCCTGCAAATGACACACATTAATGTGCTTGAGTCGCATGTGTTGCATGTTAAATGTCAGATCAACAAGTCGTTAAATGCTCATGTTTTGGCACTGCAAGCCCTGACCTTAAACAGAGAGTGTGCGTCCCGCCCTCAGCACACAGGCCAGTGGAGAAGCATTGGCCTTTAGTTCAATAAACGCTGAGGCTGCTATTTGTTTGCCTTTGACATTCTTGGCTGATACAGTTTTACTCTTGTCCCGATGAGTCGCCTCGGTCCCATTGAACACGCTCGCGCACACTGTGTTGTCATGTGCCTTTCAGAAGCATCAATTCAGATTTTCTACGTTTAGAGTTGAACAGAACAGCACATGCAGCTTTTACACAGTCATCGTCCGTCCATGTGAGCTGTAGGGAAGTTGAGTGTGCTCATAGTGAGTCACCTCCATGTTTCAGCCCTTTTTACTCTACAACATAATCTGCTTTTTGTCTCAACTGTCATCACATCACCAAGACTCAGATTCAGACTTCATTGTGTGTGCTTGTCTGTGTGTTTTATGTTTCTACAACTTCTCCTTCCCGTCTCGATACAAGGTCTGTAGCTGTCACTCTGTTTGAAACAAACTGCAAACACATTTTCTGTTAGGCCTGTGTGTTCATAATGTGTGTGTGTCACGTTTGTGTTACCTCTTTATGACATTTTCCAGCATGAACACTGACCTTTTCAGGACCAGTGGACCTCAAGCTTGGTCGTAATGAGGCAACACATAATTTCAGAGGTCCTGGTTAATGTTAGGAGTAAGATGTGAATTATGGTTAGGGTAAGGTTATAGGATTGGGCATGAATTTGTCAAGGTGAATGTTAGGGTTAGGGTTAAGAGGGTAAGGGATAGGGTTTCAGAGAGGTAGTTCACAATGAATAGAAGTCAATGCAAAGTCCGAATAAGGATGGCTGTACAAACACTGGTGTGTGTGTTTGTGTGTGTGTGTGTTTGTGTGTGTGTGTGTGTATGTGTGTGTGTGTGTGTGTGAGAGACTGTGTGTGTGTGTGTGTGTGTGTCAGAGCTCTATCGGTCATAGAAACACAAAATGGAAAGATGTTGATTGTTCCACATCTGAAAATAGGCCCTTTTCTATGCTCTTGCCCATTCAACCCCCACACACACACCCACACATACACCCACGCACACACAAATATTTCAGCACAGGCTAAAATGTCACTGTTATAATGTTTTTCGTGGTCAGGAGCTAATGTCAGCCTTGACTTTTGACATTTAACAAAGGAACCACTTCAGAAAGTAAGAAACATTTCTTTATCAGGCCCTGTTTCAGGCCTTATAGTGTATATTACAGATCCAACCTGTGTGAACAGGGTGAAGAGAGTTTAAATGGAAAACACAACAGAGCAGAGTGAAAACAGACAGAGGCAGCTGGACAAACTGGCTCATCACAGCAGTGAGATATATCTGAAAACCAGTGTGTCACCCACACCACAGGCCCGGTGTTGGAAATGAGGCATCTGAAAACAAGTACTGACACCTTGCCTATGGTCCTAATCAGCTTATTCTAAGTTGCGTGAGTCAATCAAACTTAAGTTTGAGTAATACTTGAGTATTCATTCAAGTACTTTCAAGTAGGTGTTTTCTTAAAATTTAAAAGAGCATATGTAAATTTAATTTAACTAGTGTGTCCCCCCCCCCCCCAAGGAAATCCGAGATAGATAGAACCAGCGTAATATTTTTTTCTTTCCTGGGCCTATGAATTGACTTACAGCAACTCAGATTTGCCTTATGATTCTGTAGACGCCTGTTGTTCTATATGATGGGAACCGATGAATGAATACCTAAGCAAAGCATTTGAAAACCACTTCCACCGCTGCAGCTTTTGATACACTCCCTATGTTACATAAGTCAACTTTTAGCAAACCTGTTATGTCAAGTCCTGACTTGACAGTGAAACCAGTATGTGTTATCAGTTCAAACTCATCAAGGCTGGCTAGGGGAGCAGGGTCTGAAGAGCATGACGTTTCCAAATCAGGCTTTGTGTGGAATATAAATATTGTCCAGAGGGCTTCAGGGTCATTGTATTCACATCACAACTCCAGGGTTCGAAAGGGCGGTGTAGGGATACCAGAAATGTACACATACTTGTCCTTGAATGGCAAATACCCCATGCTCTTCATTATGTAACTGTCCAAAAGTCAACAAAAATAACAATCCAATTATTAGCTTCTCTTGTTAAATAGTGAAGATGATTCAAAAGAAATGTGCAATACATAAATTCATATAGATTGCCTTCATTTACAATATGGGAGAACCCTTTTAACAACTGCTGGAGGGAAGACTCAGAATGATAGATATTTGGGACACATTTTTAAGCAGGAAAGAATGATGTCATATAATGAGATTTCTGCAGTATTTACATTAGAAATCTATATTGCAAAAATGTATGTCACGGTATCTTCGCCACAGATAAAAATATGGATAATAAACAAAACCGGATGTAACAAATAGAGGTACAGTATCCAAACTTTATAAACTTGTATTACTCTCCTTCTGCAATGACATAGATAAAATCAAATCCAGTGGGAACTTGATCAGGTGAAACACCTACCACTGGAACAATGGGACACCATAATAAGACGCACATATTATCTCTCAAAATACATTCGAAACAAACTAATACAGTTGAGTATTTAATACAGAGCATATATATACCCCACAGAAGGTGAACAAAATGAATCCTAATACGCCGGATTATGTTGGCACGGTCGTGGTAAAAAGGGATCACTGACATATATTTTATTGCACTTCCTAGAAGTATGGGAGTTACAAATATGCAGAGTTCTATAATAAATGAAGACGTATCCCCAGAAGTATGCTGGGAAATAAAATGAATGGTTTACATTCCTATCTGTAAAAGGAATCATACTTATGAACTGGAGAGTGAGAAATCCTAATTAAATAATCGGCTGAAGGACTTCATAGAACAGAACAGCCTCGGCCCTGCAGGACCATTACAGAGACAATGATTTACAAGGGCCATGGACACTTCTAAAAGAATACATCATTAAGAGACATTTAGTTTAAGGCTATGTTTTATTTTGATTATAGATCAAATAGATATTAACCCTGTAGGTAGAGCAGAGAAGCACTGTTATGAAGGACTGACTGATGCAGTGTACTCCAAGCAAATAACTATGTTTCATTTGACTGTATATATTTTGTGTGTAACCTCTTTGTGTTGTACAGTCGAGATGAGTGTATCTGTTCTTTGTCTTGTCTATTTCCGAACAAAATGTCAAGGAAAAAAACAACCTCAGAGCCCGGATCTTAGTTTCCATCCTCTCTCAGTCTGTGGATAATGCATTTCAGTTCAACATGAATCCAGACGCCTGTTTGTTTCTGTGACAATGTGATCAGGCACAAAAACAGTGTGTGTCTGCATTAAATGACGAGCAAGACAAGAGAAGACTTGCAGCTATGAGGCAAATGTTGGTTTGTGATAGTGCGATACCTTCATAACGTGATAGGGTCAGTAAACATTAGCACTAAGTGAAGCATATCACTTGACATTTAAGAGAGGCCGGGCTGACCACTGCGGAGTTCTGCTATTAGTGAGCCATGTGAACAGTGAGACACTCGAGTGTTTCACTAACACAAGAGTCCCTCTTTCATTTCCCCTTTCGCTCTGAGCACACAAAGTGACATGATGTGACCAAGGCCTGAAGTTGGGATTTAAATACATGTACGTTCTAAGTTTTCCTGTCAGCGCTGAAGAAAGTTATTTTTTCCCTTCCTTATATTGATTAGAAATGTAGAAATGTCAGCGTTAAAGTATCTGGTGAGATCTGGTCATCTCTCTCGGAGGGAATAAAACAGACCGTCCCCTGTAAGTGAGAAGCACCACTGTGTCTGTGAAATCTGCAAGCTGTCACAGTGTGTCCCTCAGTGTGTGTGTTTGTGTGTGTGTGTGTGTGTGTGTGTGTGTGTGTGTGTGTGTGTGTGTGTGTGTGGTGAGTCCTGAGAGACAAAAAGAAGGTGAAACCAGGGATGGCAGGAGATGAGCCCTTAAACAAACAACCATAAAAAATTAAAATAGAAACTTTACTTTATTAAAAGGTCCTGACCCGAACCCCAATAGATATGCAAAAATGAAAGCTATCGCTGTGAAAGGCAGGCAGACCAGCAACCCGATTGCAATACACCTGCATGCTAATGTGTAGTGTGGGTGTAAGAGTGAGTGGGATGTGAGAGGCCAACCACATGGCTGGTGTTTATTTGGTATTAAAACCTTTCCCCTTAAATATATAATAATTTAATCAAAGATGTCAAGTGCAAGATGTTTCCTCTTCAACCTTAAATTATCTGTAGCTGTAAATTCACACTCCTGATGATAAATAGCCGGTTTAGGGGGATTTACTCTGTGAATCAAAGTTGTGAGTCCATCGCCACAACAGACTGGAGATGCTGAATAGAGATGTAGAGAGCAGATATGAGTTTCTACCGAAATGGCATTTAACTGACCCAGATCGTAGGCAGTGGAAAACCAAAAGGCCTGGCATCAGATATACTGGCTCAAACTGCTTATGTGATCGGATTTCTACCCAGTCGCTGTATTCTAGACCAAAGTCAGCAAGTTTACAGCTCTTCTTGCTGTTATCAGGTCGTCGATGTGAACAAAGACACACAAACCTCAAACCATCGCTCGATTCTACACAATTGTATTCTGATCTGTTGTAATCTTTTTTCCATCTGTTTTCTCATGTCTTCTCCAGAGCAAGCCGTGGTGGAAGTTAAAGGCGATCGTTCAATGGCCGTTCAGCGTGAGCCAGAGGAGAAAACTGAACTGGGTTCAGCTCGCTGGGCATAAAGGTATGACCTGTTAAGATTGTATCACAGACTACCCAGACCATCAGACACTGTGTGTGACACTGTGGGTCCTCGATGGTAAAAATCTGATATCCTCGCCTCCTCCACTGTCAGTATGTGGTGTGCAAGCTTAGACTGGTTTCTTTTTGGTATTGTGTCATTTTTGGTGTGTGGGAACTCTATGATAAAAAAAAAAAAAAATGGGAGTATATGAGGTCACCACATCCGGGATGGGGATTAGAACAGACACAGCAGTTGCCAAATGTGCACTTTAACATTCCCATACACAGGTACTGTAAGTACTGTATTTCCATTGACAGTTATATTCAGAGGCCGTATATCTTAAATGCCTGTTCCTCCTGCTTGGGAAAGTTGGAATGTTGTTCTGCGTCTGACTCCAGGTAACTTCAAAGCAGCAGATGAGGGCTCGATTCTGAAGAAGTTCTCAGAAAACGAGATGCAGTGTTTTGAGAAGCTGCGGGACGACGCGCTGCTCGCTTTCGTTCCTGCTTACCATGGCGTCGTGGAGAAGGACGGGGAGTCTTTCCTCCATATGACCGACCTGCTGGCAAACTTTGAACTTCCCAATGTCATGGATTGTAAGATGGGAGTCAGGTAAGGGAGTAAGATTTCATTTATGTACAAGTAGCAGATATTTTGTCATTATTTCTATTACTTTTAATTATATAAAAGCAACAACACACACATGTTTGTTTTAATCTCATTTCTGCCAATTTAAGAAGATAATACCATATCATTTTTCTATATGCATCTGTTTTTATTTTAGTTAATCGTGTTGTGTTGAAATAGATGAATGAGATCAGTGCAGTCTGGTGACAGTACGTGCTGCCTGAAGCATTTTTGCTCTACAAGGGAACACCTGCTGTAACTGCAGGCTATATGCTTGGCTTCCTGCCACAATGGGCGTAGTGCCTTGCTGAATTGTGTGCACAAGCACAAATACACACACACACACACACACACACACACACACACACACACACACACACACACACACACACACATGCACACACACACACCTGCAGGGTTGGACACCCATCCCTGTGCGAGCTGAACTGAGTTAAGCTTACGCAAACAAACAGACATGCACATACAGGTTTTATTTAATGTAAACTTAATATTTCTGTGTGTGTTTGTGTTATCAAGGCTGCACATATGCCACATTTACATGCTCAGGGTGTCCCTGGAGACTCCCCTTTGTCGAAGATTCTCAACCACAAAGTTACAAAACCGCTTACTTGCAAAAAGTCACACTCAGACTTTTAGAGTTAAACGCTGCACGCTGGAGTCTCCTCTCAGCTTCCCTCCGCAGCACAGAGGAAGTGTGGCTGACAAACTGAAACTGAAATCCACATCTGTTTGCACATGATCGCCTGGTACGAATGCGACAAGAGTAAATGTGTTGCTGCACATAGCTGTGCAGTTCTGTAATGGAATTATAAGCCATTTTTGCAGCAGTCTTCACTTTTGTATGAGATAATAATATTATAAATATGTCAATATCAGCAACATGTTCATTTATTTCTCAAATTATTCAAAATAATTAATGGATCTAGAGGGGAAAAAAACAGACATGTTTTAGGAGACTGATATTTATGAGTGTGTGAAATTTGGTGCAGCTCCACATAATAATTCAAATGTGGTTTTACCTGTTGGACATGTACAGAAATGTATCAGCCATCTTCCTTCTTAGTAACTTGGTTATACAAACCCTTAAAGTAAATAGTAGTGGTATTAAATAATGGTAGTGTGTAAACAAACGGCTCCTGCACCTCAAGGATTATTCTTTCCTGCTGTTTCAGGACGTACTTGGAGGAGGAGCTTGTTCGAGCACGGGAGCGGCCCAAGCCGAGGGAGGACCTGTACAAGAAGATGGTGGAGGTGGACAGCGGAGGGCCGACTCCCCAGGAGCACGCCCAACGAGGGGTCACCAAGCCGCGCTACATGCAGTGGAGAGAGACCATGAGCTCCACCAACACCCTGGGCTTCAGGATCGAAGGGATCAAGGTAGAGGGAGTGATACGTCCATATATTATTATCATGATTAACATTAACAGGTTAATCATAGTGCTCAAGGAAGATGAGAGGATTTCTGGGGTGAATTTCCAAACCAGCCTGGAGATGACTAAATAAGAACACGCGTGTATAGTTTTGTGAATGCAGTGTGTGCATTAAACATTAAGGAAGAATTAAATCTAGTTATAATAAATCTAAACTTAAAGTATCATAGTGCCGAACGAGAGGGACACTATTAGAGAACAATCCTCCACCAAGGCTGATGACATGTTAAAGAAATTGAAAGAAAATAACCCCTGGATCCTCTCGATTAATCCAGATCTGCTCCGGAGATTGAACAGGTTCTTACTCAGGTCATGCCCCACAACTCTACTCACTTCCACCGAATTTGATTCAGTAGTTTCTGAGTAATCCTGCCAAATCCTGTAAAACGAAAGGCATTGAATACAATAGAAGGGCACATACCTCCGCCAAGGCTTATTGGGAACCAAAATTACATTGACATGTTGGGGCAAGTCCCCTGGCACTGTGGAGTCTTCCAACACCAGCCAGACAACAGGCGCTCACCGGCACCAGACTCTCAATCCCTGAGATCGACACTTCAAAGATAAATTCAGTACCTTAAACATTAATCTGCCCTCTACACATCTTCTCACTGGGCCGTCTCATTACAGTGTCCCCTGGCAGCTCAGCCCTCTGTCTTCTCCCTGTCATCTGTCTCTATTCGTTTGTGGCAACTCTCTCGCTGCCACAGATAAAGCAGGGGAGCGATTGTCTAACTGGAGTCAGCTGTAGTAAACCCTCTTGCTGAAGCCTGAGCCCCCTCAACACCAGGCCCCTCCCACACGAATAACACCCGTAAACACAATAAACAATAAACACAGACAAAATATGAACTGAATAAAGGTCACGTTTCTAAAAAGACCTATTTTGCTTCACAAAATCGAGATCACTATCTAGATCCACACAAAATTCCTCTCGTTCACAGACGTTAGCATCCTACAGATGTCAGATTTTTTTCATAAAGAAAGAAATTCAATGGAGAAAAAAAATGGAGGAGAATGACCTTTGTCACAATATTAGGATCCAGTCACACATACCGGCAAATGTTTAAATGGGGAGAGAAATGCTTTGGTTCCTGTGGCGAGGTGAATCACAGTGTGGCTTTGCATTGGTGAACTTTGACCCGCTATATTTGCATTGGCCAATATTTTCAAATATGTGACCGCGCCCTTAAAGAATGCTGCCCTGCCCGTAATCCTGAGATTTCCCACCTTGCCAACCAAGTCAGCTGCTCCTTATCAGCTCTTCTCACCTATTGCCTGGTTTTACCTGCTACCAACCTCTGCTGTCAAGCTCAGTGTCGAGTATTGACTTTTCCTACACGTCATTGTGTTCTAGTTTTCAGTGACTGTTTAATTTCTTTTCATTCTTAAATTGAGGCTTTTCTCTCTCTTTAGAAATGTGACGGTACCTGTCAAACTGACTTCAAGAAAACCAGATCGAAGCAGGACGTCATCCATGTGTTCGCCGACTTTGTTGGCGGGAACGTTAACGTCATGGTACGTGCACACATATATCATATATACACACATGTAATGACACCAAGATATGCTTAGCTATGCATATACAGTACTGACAGCATTAGACATTCAACACTTCAAAAACTACGAACACCCATATATAAATATTTTTGTACACCCAGTCCTTACACATCATTCAATGATAAATGAAAACAACCTTCACAGTGTTTGAACTGCGAGAGCAAGCCACAGAGTAAACTAATCCACAAAGCACAAAGTAAATATTCACGCTGTGGTTATGTTTGAGTTTTCTGTCATGCTGGGGTTTCCCAAATATACACTGTGCCTACACCCATGTTAATATTTTATGAAACGCCCTTACTATTGTTTTCTTGAAATACAGAAGTCTTACCTGAGCAGACTGACGGAGATCCGGCAGGCCCTAAAGACATCAGAGTTCTTCAGACGTCACGAGGTGCTGATTCTTCTGAAGACGAATGCTAAATTAAAGAAAAACAAACATGCAGTTCCATATGTGATCTCATATGAGGCTGAAATATATTGTATATCAACTGAAACTACACTGGTTGGTGGAGGCATAGGCATTAACTGCAGGGCATTATCTGTAATTTATCAAATAAACTGGTAACGATTCAATGTTGCATGAAGAGATCAGAAGTCATTCATTATTCAAGTTTATCCTTTGTCACCATTTTTGTGATAACAATGAGCAGGAGAAAGAAATGCAAATGTTAATGAATGATAAACCCTCCGTCTTGTTCACAGGTCATTGGCAGCTCTCTCCTCTTCATCCATGACCACAAGGGCAATGCACAGGTCTGGATTATTGACTTTGGAAAGACCACAGCTTTGCCAGAGGGCCAGATGTTAAACCACGATATTCCCTGGAAGGAAGGCAACCGTGAGGACGGTTACCTGTGGGGGCTGGAGAACCTCATCCACACACTGGAGACTGTGAGCCTCAGGGGGAACGGTGACCAAACCTGTTGCTCAGTTACCAAAGAAAATAACCAGATGGTAGAAACAGATGGCCTGTGACCTTTGACCTATGAACGCATGCAAAAAACTCAAACTATTTTAATGGACATCAAATAGAGAAAATCCGCCCCCCCAATACCTTTCAGGGGGGGTTTCAACATATGTCAATATAATTTGAGGTCTCTGTATGAGTTTTGTTAAGCAATTACGATGAGCTCCTGCAGTAATCCAAGGATCTGGCTTTTACCAGTTCAGGTAATAGGGGACCATATTGGGCACTGAAAGGTTTGGTACTAACACTGACAAAAAAATACACTGAACTGAGAGGAGCCCGAGAATTTGTCGCTAGTTTGTGCAAATGAACTGACACTAATTCAGCTTCCTGCAACGTGAGCAGAGGTGAAAGTGAAGCATTTTTGTGACCTGGTTAGAGAGATGGAATTTGCTTCAGTCAAGGTAAAAATTCAGAAAATGATATCAAGGAGTAAATCACAAACTCAGGGACACCTCGGATCATAGATTGTATTATTAAGATGGACGGCATGTCCCAACTTTCTCCCACTATTCAGAAATGAAGCCAAAATATCCCAGTTACTTTTTAAGTTTAGTTCATGTCCCTAACATGGATAAGGTGAGTATGGCTTCACTTTCTGGGAGCTGTAACGTTGTCCATCTTTATATAAAGTCTAGGATTTATACTGTCAACCTTCATGTTACAAACCTGGGTGTGGTATCCAAGCACAATTTATTTTCTGTAGAGACTGGGTCATAGCTCGTATAATCATACAACTACAACATTATAACACATTGTCAGTATAAGACTGTATTATCAGTGTCACTGTTTTGTTCAACTGTTATGTATTCAACTGTAATTGATTGCCTATCAATTCATATTTCTGTTATTGATTTTATTCATGTAATCAAACTTTGTGTTGCTGCAGATACACTGCACTGTTTGTAACAGCCCATTCTATTGGTTAATCGGTATATTAGAAGAAATGTGCAAATTAAATTAATGGAAATACACACAGAATGAAAAGGGACATTATTTGATAAAGATTAAAAAAAATGTCAATAGTAAAACACTATTTTCAAGTATTTTATACATTAGTCGGGACTGAGTTTGCACCTGTAACTGTTACCAGTACAAAACTGTGGGTAAATAATGAAACTTACACAGTTGAGATAAATATATGATGATTTATTTGGGGCACATTAAGGTAAAAGATTAAAGTGTGAAAGACCGTATATTGCATAGAATGTCTTTGCACTGTTGGTTGAGGTTTAACACAGTTGGCTACTTAAAGAATAAAGAAATCAATCCACCAGGCCTTAAAAAAAATATATACACTGTGAGCAAGAGGTGCTTGTAAAATAAATTCCACTGAAATCAATATTTGTTGTTGTTGCAGAAATTTCTCACTAGATAACAAACCAAATATAGGGTTAGGAAATCGATGGCAGCCAGGTAAGTGAACATTTCTGAATATGTTATTTTCAAGTGGACCGTTGAGCAACTGCGATAACAATTCACTTATATCAGCAAGCCAGAACATTAAAAAAAACACATTCTATAAGCTAATGAAACCCTTATATACTGTAAATGTTACCGTTCATTCAACGATGTAAAAAATAATCTATCAACATGTTTAAGCAAAAAAAAAGACACATACTAGAGTACAACTTAATAAATCGATTAAATAAGAATAACCTGAAAATATAAAATACAGAACAGAGACTGAGATACCTGCAGCAGCATGTTTGGTATTTCAGAACTGAACACCTCCCCCTGCTGAGTAAAACAACCGCAGCAGCAGATGCAGTGTCGTGTTCCGAATGGCAGTGATTAACTACGGGTACAGATTCATCACAAACAATAAATGAATACAAATGTCAAATCAATGACAAAATGGCTACAAATGCAACAGGTTAGTCCAGTGTAAGGAAGTGAGTACAAAAATAGCGATAGCGATATTTTCACAGCTGCATGGTCATCATCAAATTCTATAAGTTTGTACATTTATGAAACGTCAATACAAGGACAAAAATCAAATAAAAATAATAAAAATGTATGTAGTTTCTGAAAAAAAAATATATAGGTCATCGGCAATTTACTAGAGTTGCCTGCTAGCCTGTAAAACTCAAGAGTAAACATGTGACACCATGTTTATTTTAGTTGTTTAAAATCGTGAGGTTTTAGACGCTCAACGTTTTTAATTTCCTTTTTGTACAGAATGAAAAAATGTATAACGTCTTAAATAATGCATCTTAAACAGGTGCTGGTAGGTATTTAATAAATGGTTACATTTGTTTCCTCCTGTTAACTGGTTCCCCCATAGCCAGCGTTCAGTTAGCTTAGCTTAGCACAAAGACCAAAAACAGGGGGAAGCCGTTAGCCTGGCCTGCTAGCCTGTAAAGCTTGCTAATAAAATTTGTAACAAATCAAAACACCAAACTTGTTTTTAATTTAGTTTTTTTTTAGATTGAAACAACTGTGTAACGTGCAAATGAATGTGTCTAAAAAAGTTGCTGGTAAGTATTTTTTAACTGGTTCCCCTTGTTTCCAGTCGCTAGCTTGGCAAAGTGGCTGCTGGTTGTAACTTCATATTTACAGTACTGGCATGATCTTCTCACCAACACGACCCGTGAGACTGAATGAAAGAAGGAAACAGGCAACGACAGCTAGCTGTGAGGGCCAAGCCAGCGTCGCTCACAGCATCGATCCAGACGTTCCACAAAGCAGTCAGAGAAAGATAAAGGAGGCCATGTCCGTCAACAATCATTCCACGAACGTCTACAATCACATTACTAAAATTCCATCTCGGGCAACGTGAAAAGAAACTCAGCCAGCTCCATGACAACTGAGCAAACTCAACTTAACAGGAAGTCCGAGAGATGAGGCCAGCAGCTTTGAAAACACCTCTGAAGTGGACATTGTGTCGACAGCTTTGGTTTCAAAGATCATGAATTCACCTCCAGGCACAGGTTTGTGGAAAAAACTGACAATTACAGGAAACATGTTATTGCAGTAGCTTTGGGATCATCTGTCTTCACATTATTTGGGATGAAAGCAAATCAGATTCTCGTTACTAGCACTACAACTTCCTGTACGCATGAATGACAATACAAATTAAACAAAATCGTAACTCCATACTTCCTATTCTACAAAAGCTATGTCTAATTTGAGATGAAAACGATCCCCTCCCAAATAGCTGATGTATTTTTTGGCTTGTTTTTGTTAATATACATCTGAATACAACACATTTTCCATAATACTTTTGCCAAAGCTATTGTAACAAAGGATATAGCAAATAAAAACACAGGAGTCTGACTAAGACAGTCCTCACCAACAATGTGGAGAAAGTGCAGGTCTGTGTGTCATCCAGTGTTTGAGCTTCAGTGTTCAGCTACCAGTGTATCAGAGGCAAAGGAAAAAAGTCAGGCACTGGCTCTAAGTATCACAGTGCAGTTGAGTGTTTGTGTGTGTGTAAGGGTTCCAGTGTGTTTTCCAGCATTCCAGGAGCTCTGAGGATTCGCTGTGGTGTCTGTGGCCGTTTCCTCGTGGTCATGCTTTCTGTTCCAGAAATCCAGAGCTTTACTTTTAGTGTGTGAGAGATGGGGCTCCTGGTGAAATTGTAGCTTAATAAAAATCCAGATCCCTGTTATTATGAGCTGTTTCTCAGATTGGGGTAACGCTGAGGTCTTCGGACAGAGAAAAACCTGAGTCACGGTCACGTGTGGGTTTCTCAGCTTTGGTGTGTCTCCTCACGTCCTCGTGGCCATAGCTGGCGTGACGCTTGAGCAGCAGTTTGGGCACACAAGAGGAGGGGGCATGGAGGCTAAACGTCAGTCCCAGGCTGGTCCCTGAGGAGACACCCGGGGCTGAGCTGGTGTTTGCGACGGCTTCTGAGGCTTTGGGTATAACAAGGGGCAGGCTCTCTGCCTCATAGCTTTGCTCGTCATAGGCATAGTTGACATTACCACAGGGGAAACTCTGGAGCTTAGCCAGGTCCATGCCAGCTTTCATGGTCCCACCTACTGGGGTCTTATTTGAGGATGAACTCTGGGCAACTTGGGGCTGGCAAGAAGGGGATGAAGTTGAGGAAGTGCAGAGGCTGGAAGGGCTGAGGTGGGAGCTGCTGGTGCTTTCACACTCAGCCTCGTTGCTCTCTAAAGCTGGGCTGCAGGAGGTGTTGGTGGACGTGGAGCTGGAGAGTGGCATAGACTGAGTATGAGCCAGTGTTTTCTTCCCTCTTAAGTTTTCCAAAACCCAGGAGCTGTATGTGGGGTTCCACAGGTTTTTGGTCTTGTTCTTCAGCCTCTGGCTCCCTGAAGAGGAGCTGTTCCTGGAACAAGGTCGGTGGTGCGGAGGCTCAGGGTGGAGCCAGTGGCTTCCTGCTGCTGCTGCTGCTGACAAACCAGGGGCAGGAACAGGCTCAGCCCAGGACGGCTGCAGCGCCTCCCGGTATGATGTCACCTCCTGGTGGACAGGTTGGATTCTCTGGAGGAGTAGACGAGGTTTGGTGGGCTGTGGAGGGAGGGGAGTCTGGCCTAGGCCCAGAGAGGAGAGCCCCAGCTGGGAGGGGGTATCCTGGGTAAGAGGGTGGGACACGAGGAGCGGTGTGAGGCTGCTGGAGGTGAGGTCAGAGGGACGGATTATTTTGCAGCTATCATCGTCTGTGTTGGGGCCATATTCCACTGGCAGGGGTGTGTTGATCACGTCTGGGTCCTGATAAAGACAATTTAATGAAATGAAAATGATGAGAATCAACAATTGCGGATTACAATGCAGGAAAATAAGAAGAAAATATATAGGGGAAGAAAAAAATCTATTTGAAAAATGTATTATCATATAATTATGAATTAAGTTAATGTGATGTAAAGACCAGGATACCTGAGTGCAGTAGTTGATTCTCTCCAGGATAGTGGAAAAGTTTGGTCGGTGTTCGGGAACGTGCTGCCAACACTGGGTCATGATCCGATAGCTGCACAGAAACCCACAAAACCCACATATTGTTAACATGTATGTTATATAGACTGCATTGTTAATGTAATACAGTTGGACAAATGGTTCTGTGGTAATATAATAATAAATGTCCGTGTCCCCACGTAGTCATCACTTTGGAGAGAGAAGAGAAGCAAAGAAAACTTCTGACATTTCCATATCAAAGGTGGTCGATGAAAGGGATTCAGTGCCGTCATCTCTTAAGACTTTTGGCTAAAAAAATAAGGCTTGCAGTTTTTCTAAAGTTGTATATTTTAGAAAGCTTTTATCCTGAGTGGAGTTGAGATCCCAACTTAATCCCAAATTCTGAAGGGAAATATGACGTCCTAAGTGTGAGTGTTTGGCTTGAATGTAGAAAAGAGACGCTGCAGTAATCGCATCACATAAAGTCTTTCAAACTCAAATTGTTTATAATTATCAATGATAAACATCAGAACAAAAGATAATTAGTTTGTACAACTGTAGTTGATTAAGTTGGCCTCACAAATCTGGTGCAGTAAACAGAAACTTTGAGTTTTCCTAACTTTCCATAGTTTTGTCTCTCAAGTGAAGTCCGCTCAAATTTTTACTCCACAAACTAAGTTTTTTTTAAATTTGCAGGAATTTAATGAAACATTTACACTGAGAAAACCTCGCCTGCCACTGTGAAGAATTGCAAATCCAGGCAGCTCAAGTCGAAGTAAAGCGATTTCAGTTCTCTGCTCTGCTTAGAATTTAAATCCAGGCTGGAGCAGTTTGATGTATTTGCTGTGGGTACTCACACAGGTCCTGGACAGCCTTTGGGAGGATCCATTCTCCCTCCGCTGGTGACAAACTCTAGCACCTCCTGGTTGGTTTTACAAGGATAGGGCATGTAGCCCAGGGAGAGGATCTCCCACAGCAGCACTCCAAATGACCTGCAGGGGGAGACACAGATCAACAACTGACTGGTCTCGATCACTGACAGAAAATCGAGAGGGGGGACATGCCAAACATTTCTGCTTTCATGGGCTTCAGTTAATACCAATTCTCAGTACAACACAAAAAACTGGAGATGTCGTCTCATCTTGGCCGAAGCTAAAATTCACCACATCTTCATCGAACTACAAAGCTCCAGGGTCATTCATCCTTAGTCTGGTCTTCCTCTAATTTATGTTTGTTTCCTGCAGTGTAATTACAGTGTCACAGTGTTACAGAGTCCCACTTCTTTCTGATCAACAATTACAGCCTGGTATTTTTATCATGTTTAGTCCGATTGCACTTCCTGGAAGTTTCTGAATCACCAAAACAGAAAACGCTAATAGAAAACCAATTGTCTTTTAGTTCAATTATATTGCTTGCAATAGATTAGATAATAAACATAAACAAGCCATTTATATTTACTTGAGCATAAATTGAATCTAGAGAGTTTCCATTGTGAACACTTGTTTATGAGTTCTTGTATTTTCTAGCACTGTGTTTGAACCTCGCAGATGGTGAAGTGTGATGTGACGTATTTCTCCAGTGTTGTTCCCTGGGGTTGAGCTCTGGTAAGTGGACGAGAAGCTGCACAAGCTTGTACTTGTTTTGTTCATTGGTTGCGGATAAAAATCTGGCTGGAAAACCTTTGCTCTTCCAAACAGCTTGAAGCAACAGTGTCCCTCTGCTGAGTTCAGCGTTACTTTTTTGTGGTCAAAGCAAAGCTGATCCTCGGCACAATTTCACCACTGTGCTTGACAGCGCTGCCCAACGTCCCCGCATTCAAACTCTGATTGAAACTATTAACTTCAGACTGTTTGCGGAGTTCATCTGAAAACAAACCTTCCTTTCAGTTTTCTAAAGGAAAAGTTTGATTGTTTCTGAGTTTCTGACGTGGTTTTGCCGTGTTTGGTTTGAATTTCTGACGTGTTACTGACGTGTATAGAGAAGTGGTTTGGTTTGGACACTGCTCAGCTGGCTCTGTGCTTGAATACTGATGCCTCTCTATCTTGTGAAGATCTACGGCTCTTTAGATGCTGAACTTGCTGTAGGTCTGTTTAGAAGTAAAATGATGTGATTTTTGAAAAATCTCTTCAGCAGGACTACGAGAATGCTTTGAAATTAACTGGAATTAAGAGCTGGGGAACTTTCTACCACACACAAGAGAAACAACGTAGAAAGTTTTCACACAAAACCGATGAGGATGCTTGAATGATGTAATATTATTCATCTTTTATGAAAGGCTTCAAATTTATGCCAGTTATGAATAATACATTCATTTATTAAAAGGTCTTACACCACACTAGAAGTACCGCCCCTAGGTTGTATGCCTCCCCTTATTAGTGCAGTGTCAGTATAAATATGTTTTTTTTGCAGACATGAGGTCACAGTGAACTTCAACCTTTAACTACTGAAATCAAATCAGTTAATCTTTGTCTAAGCGACAACTGGTCATAATGCATCATGACAAGTACTGAAATCAATATTTTAAATGTATTAATTTCCACTGGCTGATGATGTTGTTGTTGTTGTACGTCATAATCTAGAAAATGCACCAAGTATTGTCTGCAAGCATTTCTTTTCTTTCCCAGATGAGCTGACTATATAGTTCTCAATACAGAAGGCACTATGTAGTAAAGTAGGGAATAGTGAGTGAGTGGATGATTTTGGACACAGCATAAGTGAACATTTGAAAATACAATTTGAACAAATTTTGAAAAGATTATCTTCACATTCACAAGGCAAAAAAAACGAGTTATGTTAGTTCACAGTGAAGTGAAGAGTGGAGGCATAAAATATTTAAACTGTACCCACTTTAAATTGAGAACATATCCTCTTTTTCTGTGTATTTAATCTGGATCCTCCCTGTAGATATCATGTGTTTCTATCATATGTTTCATGTTTATACCATGTATCCGTCTTGCAGGTGAAGATTCCCTCCATAAAGGCCTCCGGTGGCATCCATTTAACCGGAAGCATGGCACGACCCCCTTTCCTGTAATAGCTGGCTCTAGGAGAGGAAAAGCACTGTCAGATGTGGAAATGTCCATTTATCATCGGTTTACAAGAGAAGGTAAGTACGCCAACGACAGGAAGTCTTAGTATATATGAGAGACTGGTCCCATGGGGGAAAATAGATCTCCTTGAACTGGTCACCAAAATGCTGCCTGGACTCTGGCTCCCCTGAGACACATCATCTTTAATCATCCAGCATGCTTTGCTTTGAGGACTTTAAAAGGTGCAGATTCATTGTACAGACCTGTAAATATCCCGTGCCATGCCAAAGTCTCCAATTTTAGCCACTCTGTCCGGTCCAGGGTAAGTAAGCAGGCAGTTTCTGGCAGCAATGTCTCTGAAAAACACAGGAAATCATGTTTTTTCCCATCATTCTAGCAGCTAGATCCGGGCCTGTTGACCATGACAACTAAATGCCTGTCTCTCTCTCTCAGCAGTTATAATGGCATGTGAATAAACACCTGTGAATAAAGTGGTTCTCCTCCAGGTAGCGACAGCCACAGGCGATGTCTTTGGCGATCCGCAGCAGCTCCCGCATAGTGAGAGAAGAGGTCTGGCCCTGGACACAGCACAGTTTGATTTAGTGTACAACACACACAGATACACACACATGTACATGCACAGAAAGAAACGGTAGAGACGTACAGCTCGTGGCCTGTTCTGCCTCAGAAAACTCTTCATGTCTCCTCCGGTCATCAGCTCCAGCAGGATGAAGCGAGGCAAGATGTTGAGACTGACGCCGATGCAGCGCACAATGTTCTCATGGCTGAACTTGCTGCAAGAACAACAGTGAACAACACTTAGATTAACATGCCTGAGGCTGTGTGTATAAAAAAGGATATGCAAAAAAAACAACGTTGACTTTCCAAAATTGGACCAGATGTAGGGACATTGAGCACTACATCTGTGACCTTGACCTTTAGAGCTCCAGGCACCAAAATGTAATCAGACCATTTTTGAGTCTAAGTGAATGTTTGTTCCATATATGAAGACATTTCCTTAAGCTGATCTTAAAATATCATGTTCAAGAAAAACATAAATATATGTTGTGAGGCCACTGTGACCTTGACCTATGATCTTTGGCTACCAAAATCCAGTTCATCCTTGAGTCCAAGTTAATATTTATACCAAATTTGAAGAAATAGACATCGTGTTCACAAAAATGTGATGCAATTTGAATGGCTCCACACCAGGGTCATTGTTGTGCCTCTAGGACGAACAAAGTAGTCCTTGTCGTGGTTTAAAGTCTAACAACTAAAAGATGTTTTGTGTCTGCTGTTTATTTAGTCATTAAGTAACTTCCGCGTTGTTTTTGATTTGAGTGATCATGTGTGATTGGATCTAAATTCAGAGTCTCTTTGATCAACATCATCTCTTATGACACAAAAATCCCACACAGATGTTTAAGAATGAGAATAATTACACACATTAAACAATTAACGTCATCCGGGTCACAACGTAGAGATAAATGAGCTATATTATAGTTACTTTCCTCAGATCACATCATTGTCCTCTAGACTTTAACCAACTGTCCTCATTTATCTTTCACTGACACCAGTTAGATGCCTGAGAGGCCAGTACGTGTGCCACGTTACAGCGGCGGTCTCAGTTCCGAATGGGTGACTCATCGAGTGATCCACTGCAGTGTGGAGTACCTCATTATAAGCGCCTCCATCAGGAAATCCATTTCATCTTGTTCGGAGCAGATTTCTGGAAGAGTCTGTGGAGCAGAGAGCACGAGAGACTGTGTCTTAGTGACCGTTATCTATAACACTCATGCTTTGAGGTCATGGAGGTGGGCTGGAGCCAATCAGTCGACATTGGCCGGGAGGCAGGGTATGGACAGGTCATCAGCGTATTGCATTCACACATGTATGGGAAATGTTTGCATTAGAAATGAAGCTAAGCTGTGTGACTTATGAAGATGGAGCAGAGAAAGAGAAACCCCACACATAGAAAGGCCTAATCAGAAGACGTGCCCTTTCTAAATGGGCAGTTTGTTTGGCCTTTCCTTCTCAAACTGTAGATGTGAAGTGAAACTGCACTCAGTCCACAGAACCCTGAAGCTGTAACGCTGCTGCTGCATATAGATCTTGTCTCAGCACACAGAGCCCTGAAATGGAGGATCACTGCTGTTGTGATCGACAACATCACGTTGATGAGTCCCAGACGCGGCTGCTACAGAGCGTCTGGATGTCTGTTTATTCAGTTTATTAGTATGAAACGTATATCGTGTTTCCAAATTGCACAAAAGTCAACACTGCACTACATTGAGCCCTGAACTATACACATGGTAAGTGAGAAGTCCGCTCATGAGATATGTGACCACATAGACAGACAGACAGAGATAGATGGAGTATAAACCTGATAATTCAAATGTTATATTCATTTGATTCTGATGAGCATGATCAGGGCAGTAGGATGTTGTTGCTTTATTATAACAGCCAGTGAGGGGCTATCATCTGGCATTAAGGTGCCTCACAGAGCATGATCTTACCTTTATAGCCACCTGCATTGGACTGTTGTCACCGCTCATCCCCAGAAGCTGTCCTTCATAGACTTCACCAAATGCACCGTGGCCGAGAGCTCTGAAAAATAATACAAAATAAAATGCAATGGAAAAGCATTGATTAGATGATAAGAACTCTATGTACTGACAGCCTTTGACAGTGTGTCCTTCTTGTCCTACCTGAGTAGCGTGATGTTTTTGCGCGGCACTTCCTTCAGTTCACTGAGGGACGCAGCCTTACCCGCAAAACAGTAGTTGGGGTTGTAGTCCGTCATGATGGTGGACGAGCGGATCTTGCTCAGCTTGTACTCCGGACTCTGCAGACGCCCCCTCACTGCATGCAGGTCGTTCTTTCTGCGGTACCACACTGCAGACAGAGATGAGGGACAAACACGGTAGTTTTACAAATGAAAAGACATCAGAACCCTGACTGTCCCCAGGACCCCACACTTTGTATGTGAGGGGCAAGAAGCAACCTCCTGACATTCTGCTAAAGATAGGAGCGGTAACACAAGGAGGGGTCAAGCCGCATCTCAGTGGTTCATGGTGGTTTGTGGCCAGTGGAAAAACAGTTTAAGATAAAAGTGAGACCTATAATTCTCAGGCATTGATTTTGTTTTAAAAAAAGGACTCCACCCAATTTTAAGATTCCTAATAAAGAGTTAGAAATGATCTTCATTTCCCCGCATTGTGCTGACTGATCTGAAACTACCCATAATGCGATGACAGCTGTAACCTCATTTTGGTATTTGCTAATGTAACCTTCAGTTGCGAGCCTCAAGCCGTCTATAGAGGTCACACAAATACGAATGAGAAGCGAATATCAAATGTTAAAGTTCACCGAAGTTGAACTCCACCCAAAGCCGGGCTATGATCTGCCTCCCCACAGGAAGAAAATATTTGATTCACTGCTTCATTCGCACAGATTGGAAGTGAACCAGGAGACGAAGGTTCTCCATTGATGCATCCCCGTGTGACCGGGCCTACCTCACCTCTGTCTCACTGCCCCCCACTAGACTGTGAGACTTCTTGAGCCCCAACCAACGCTGCTTCATGTGACACCACCTGAGGCAGAGATTTCAAATTGGAGCCACAAGATACTTTACTCTACTTGTATTTACCTGAGCCAAGAAGGTTATGGTTTTTTAATCTGTTATTTAGCAGGATGCACTCCTGAGACAATTTCGACAAAAGGAAGGATGCAGTATGAGTCAGAGAGAGACCCATTCAATTTTGGTGTGGATCCGCATCAGCAGGCAGATCCAAGATTTTCTCTTCACCTTCTTTAACATTCTGAGATAAAGCATTTTTAGAGATGATTTTTACTTATTTCTCAGCGAATAATTCATGGTGTTCGAAGGAAAAACGGAAAATGTAAAATCGGTGGAGTCCCCTTATAAAGAAGAAGTTTTGTGGGATGCGTGTGCGATGTCCTCTCCTTCTTTACTGCTCCTACACTGTCTGTGCCAGTGAGTTTGGACTCACCCGCCGCGGAGGCAGCCCCGATGCAGGTTGGTAGTCTGCCAGGGAGGGGGTGTTGCGTGCAGGTAAGAGGTGCCGTCGAGCCATCGCCCGGTGCAGGTGCTAGGGACTCAGGGGGGTCGGGAATAGGAGGGGATGAGGGGGGATGAAGAGGGGATGAGGAGGAGGAGGAGGAGGAGGGGGTGGAGGAGATGGGACGCCCAGGGAATAGACTACCTCCCTGCATGGGGGAGAGCTTAGGTGAAGAGACACCGTTAAGCTGGAAGTGCATGTGTGTGTTTGTGTGAGTGTGAGTGTGTTTCGCTTTTTTTCTAAACCCCTCCTGGTAAAAAACAGTTTCCTTCTAAAAAAGCAAAGCAAACGTCTCACACACTTCGTCGCCCTTTGTTTTAACACTTGATTTATTCACTTGCAAATGCAAAGACTTACACACAATGCAGTTAGTTAGAAATCACTAATCCATTTTTCATTCAAAAAGAGGTTTGTTCCTGCTTGTTGGGCCCAGTTTGTCTGATTAATACAGAACACATTCATGCAGTTACACACCACTGCAACTATCTTGTCATTATTATAGCTACTATCAGACATGCATTGAACTCTGGGGATTCTCAGCACTTTCTGCGTAGAAGGTGCATGAATGAACGCAAATGTCTCTTTTCTGAATAATGTGGAAGGTTTTGTGCCGTTGTGAACGCGTCTCTGTGCAGAAAATCTCATGCTGTGTTGTGCATGTGGTCCATAGGTCCTGTCTGAAAAAACCTCATCTATTTTGACAGAATAACTATATGTTTAGCTGAACCTGACCGAAAACACTCACTCTAAAATCTTTTCAGTTTTTCTCTGTTCAGTTAAGAGCATTTATCTGATGACTAATCTCTGCGGACCTGGCTGACCATAACCTTCACCAGGCTGCCTTCCTAAATTCAATTTCCATTCTTCTCAAACATGTTTCTGTTGCAACAACATTGTCGACCATTTCCCCAAACCTCCCATCTCCTGAAAGCGCAGAGCTCCACTTTTACATAAGAACCATCACATTACATCTCTTGATCACATTCTGCAGCTTGTGCAGCTGAAAAGAAAAGAAAATTGTGCATTTCACACACATGCACAACCAATAACAATATCCTGTCGTACCACGCTCGGTCACGAGGACGTCTTCGTAACGAGTGAAATGACAGTGGTGCAGTTGGTTTTTTGATGATGCCATTTCATTTCCTTCGAGCTTGTTGAGATCTTAAGAGTCGCTGATAAGAAAAATCAACTCCATATTATTCCTTTAATCCATCAGCTTTACTTCATCTCACTTCCCTCACAGGAGGTCTATTTTATGTAACTGCCCTCGTTGCGCCTGATTTCTCTTTTCAGTTCGCCTTCGAGCGCAAACAGCTTGAAATGTGACATGTTTTCCGGCGGGAAGTCGAAGTTGTGCGGATCCCTCCGGAGGCCCTTAACACAAAGTTTAGATCCACCGAAAAACCCGCTTTGGGAAAAGAAAGCACGAAAGCGGGAAAAAATCAAATATAGTCTTCCACGGTTGAACTTCTCTTAATATTCAGGCCTGTTGGAGAGTTTAAGGAGAGGACAGACGGAGAGGAAAAGAAGCTGCTATATTCTAACGCCGCTTGGTGAAGGATTAACGTGTCAAGGATTCCCTTCCTCGCAAGGTGACAAAGGTGCAAAAAGAGTATAACTAGCTGTTTAATCCCTCAAGGTCCTATCTGGAATGACTGCATATGTTATTGTTAATACTGCACGGAAAAAAAAGTTTCTATATAAAGTGTCTGTGGTCCACGACACAAGGATTAGAATATAAGTCCACATTTAACAGTAAATATCGCATAGCAGCTCTTAAGACTAAGTTAAATACAAATGCAACAAACCTTAATGTTAGAATTCAGATATTATACGTGTCTCTTTATCCCTCACTCTTTTTTCTTTCCTAGAGCATTAATCCTGGTGTTAATTGTCAGGTTCCCTAATTATTCCCATTGGAAGCAGTTTGCATGTGCGAGAATCTACAGCAAAGCATTTTACATCACGTCAGTCCCATCGTGTCAGATGAACCGAAAAACCTGCAACCGACAAAGCAAATCTTATATATTCAGTTCTTTGTTCAGGCGCAGATGCTCATAGCTCATAGTGCTCTGTGTAAAAAGCACTCAGCTGTATCCCAGCTGAAGATTTTCTGCTATATACAGGACTCTTCTCATAGAAGGTCAATGCCCATGAGTTCAGAGATATGCTTCTCAATTTGTCTGAACCTTTTATCACACCTCTCTGGTCTCTAGCTTTCTTCATTATCGTTTACATGATTTCCAATTTTCCAGGTTTGTCTGAATCCTTACATCCGACATTTACCGCAAACTGATCTCAGCGTGCACGTCTCTGATTGGAGGGGGTGGGATGTGTCGGTTGCAAAGGGCAGCCGGGTGTCGATAGCTTCGCCAGGATTACTTACCCTAGCTTTAGAGTCACTCGTTGAGATCAGTTCACGGCACAGCTTTACTGTTTCATGCTTCCATTAGAGAAGTCGTAGGGACTAAACGCAAAACATTATTTCTTCCTTAAATGCAAATCACCCCCTTAATCTCACTTCTCACCTGCAGTATAATCTGGTTTCACAATCTTTAGCCTTTGACACACAGCCAGAGAAGGAGTGAAACAAGTGCTTCCAAGCAACCTAAAAGTCCGCCCCACACCTTCCCTAACTCGGCACACAGCCAGGGGACACTTCGAAACCAACACTTATCAGAGGTGTTCCTGTTTCTGCGTGTCCAGCTGTGCTCACAGCCGGTGGAAGGTGGTGGGCACCGACTGCACACAGAGCTGCAGGAGTCTCTTACTGAGGATGACGCTGGCGCAGATCAGCGCGACGCCACTCGCGACGGTGGAGACCACGACCGCCAGGATCAGCAGCGTCGACATCTGGCCCTGCGGAGCTGGACCCTGAGGAGCTGCTGGAGGAGAGAGAGAGATGAAGAGCCTTCATTGATAGGCCTCAAGTGTAAATGTAATTTTAGCTTCCGCCAAGGACCATATATTTTCAGCCCTGTTGGTTGTTTGTAAACAGGATTAAACCGAAACCACTAGACACATTTTACTGAAACTTAATGGAAGGATGAGGTATGGATCAGGGAAGAACCCTGGATGTGGATCTGGATCAGGAGGCGGATCACGGAACTTTTTTTAAACTTCTTTAACATTGTGAGATATGTGTTTTTCCACATCTTTACACTGATTTCTAAAAGGATAAATTGATGGATCTAGATGGAAAAAAGTCTGGCTCTAATGAAATTAAAATAAACAAGGGGGCTGAGTGACATTCTAGTCATAAAATGGGTTATGATTAGATGTTCATCCAACTGTCTCTTGTATCCTCTTGTTTAAATTTGTTATTGCACAATGTATTATCAGTTTTTCTGTCTGTCAAGGGGCAGGCACAATCACCTACCTACAGTACCGACACACGTGACATTGTCTGTGGCCAGGACCTCGTCTTCGTCGCAGAGGCAGAGGATGAGGTGAGTGTCTTCATCCCGTTTGCAGCTCTGCGTCTGACAGTGGCTGCAGTTCAGCTGCACCTTGATCTCACACTCGCCGTGACTCTCCATCGCTAGAGGGAAGAATCATAAACGCACACAAAGACACACACATACGCACACAATGAAAACACAAAGACCAATAACAAGCAATTTGTTTTAGGAGAGCATTACGTTTTGCTGGAGCCTCCAACAAGGCTTAGTGATATTGAATTCCTTTCTTTTCAGTTAACACAATGACGGGGCCAAACCAAACAGAGAACTGATCTGACTAGCAAGTTCAGTCCGGGCTGCCAAAGTCTGAAATGAGAGCTTCACTTGTTGTCCAAAAAACTAATAAAACCACATGAACGGCGGACATGTTTGTTTATGGTCTGGAACATGGACACTGAAGTTTATTCTGAGTGGGTTTCACATCCCACCACAGCGGGAAATAGACCCTGAACAAATGGATTATTTTCTCTTGTTAGAGTAAATTGTGCTAAACATGACAGAGCCGGGCTGTTCTTTTTTTACATGAAAGTGTGTTTGCGACTTCTCTTCAAAGATTTATGTCTTCAGTGGGCATGAATGGGAAAGAGACCAGAAGCCAAACACTCGCTGGAGAAGTCAGAGAGTTTAAAGAGACAGATTTACGCTGACGCTTTAATGAAATCTACTGACAAAATTAAATATCATATAAATATTTATATAAATATTACGTTTTCCATCTTGTGCTCAGATACTAGATCAACATTATCTTCTATTTCTGATATAGATAACGAAACAGGTCTCCTCTCGTAGCATAAATATGAGGAGATGTGGGCCTGTACCGTGTATGTCATTAAATTAAACCTCACCCTTCACTTATAGATGAGAAGATGTTTTATTACATTACAGAAAAACATTATTGTCTTTCAAACTCAATCACGATAACATCTCTTTTTGTCAGATCCCCTTTGAACGCGTTTCATGTCGCGGAGACGCTCATTGTGTTGTGGGAGCGATGAGTGGCAGCGCACGCAGCCGCAAAACAAAAAGCCCTTTCACATGAGAATGGATGTCTGTGTGCTGGCGCCGAGGGCAAGCGGCTCCGTGAGGCTGTGAATTAGTCGAGCGCCTTCCTCCTTCCTCCCGCTGAATAATTAGAATCAGATGGCTGTTGGTCTCACACACACACAACAAAAACAAAAATACCAACTCTACATACAGTATGGGGATATGTGTGTGTGTGGGGGGTCTGTGCCAAACTATATGTTTATAGTTTGGCACAGACTCACACACACACACACACACACAGACACCCTGATTGGATCAACTGCTCGGAGAACTAAGCGACCAGAGTCCCAGGAACTCAGGATGCAATCTTCACACCACCAGCGTCTCTGTGCTTTTGGATCAGACGTGTTAACACTGTCTGATACTGTGAGAGGGACTCAAAGACATCGTCCACCTTTATGTTATATAGCTCGGACTATGTGTTTTCATATGAATACATGTGTAGAGTGGCGTCTTTTTATATAACAGTGCGTCTGTTCATTGAGCCAATCGTCCTCCTTCATCAGATTACACTCACCACAGATCAATTTTCCTATCAGACTGCTCATTATTTCACATTACTTCTACTTATTCGTGCTATCATCATCTAATGATCAATGTTCTATTCATTGATCAAATTATTTTATTAAAGTTCTTTCTAGTAAAGTTATATTGGTCGGATTATCTCTGCCAAGGTGGTTTAGTTTTTGTCTGTAGTCTGTCTGCTAGTCTGTAGTCTGTCTGTATTTTACCAGGAAACTTGGTTGAAGGATGTGTTACGGCTCAGGGAAGAAGACATTCAATTTTGGTGTGGATTCAGATCAGAGAGCGGATCTAGGAACTTTTTATTAATTCGATTTTTCATTACACTCCGCCTCGCATTACTCTACTCTCACCTGGACTGGTCTCCATCTTCATCACCATTATTGTCTTGATATGATCATGATATGATGTGTTGTGTTTTGTCAGACGGAGTCTCACCTGCCAGAGGCTGCAGGAAGATCTCTCCCATTGGATGAATGAACGAGACGCCGTTCTGACCGTCGGCTGTGATCTCGTCCGTCAGCGCCGCGTCACCTCCTGTCACAGAATCCATGCTGTGAACTCTGCAGTTTCATGAATCATCTACACCCCACTGATTCTATTATGACATTTTATGTTTGCTATATATTTTTATTTATTTATCCTTTACTGCCCCGCGGAGATACAATATCTCTTCTGCCAGGGAGTCTGGTCCGGGTCTATTATAAAGTCAGGCAGGGACAAGGAAACACAAACTACAACACGTCAAACAGATTCAAACCAGGAACACAAAAACACACCGGAATCGATTTCAAAAATGAATAATTGAAAATAAATAAACAGCACATGTTAAAAAGCAATGACTTCTATGAAAACATGCCAAGAGAGGGTAATTATTCCAAGCATGTGGTTCAAGAAAGCAAATGGCTTTTGTCAGTTTGTCGCTACTTTTAACAGTTTATTCGACAAAGCAAAGTCAGGACGCTGGAGGTGAGGCCTGAAGAGCCCCCGACTGGTGAGAGACAGCAACTGCAACTGCAAAGATGTTTTTAAAGTGTTCACTAATATGTCGAGAGCAGTAAAGCATTCATTATATATTTGGTTTCATTCGAGAACCTTCAGTTTATTTTCCGTGGAGATTTGATGCACACATGTGGTGAACTTGGTGTGAGCTGAAAGGTGGATTTTAGTTGGTAATAGTTAAAAATAAAATTCGAGCGAGTCAGATGAGAGGAACAGAAACAAAGGTTATTTGTTTTTTTTAGTGCAGGTGTAGAAAATTGGCAAAGTAGCATAAAATACTGTTACCTCTGTACCCTCCTCCACCACCTCCAGCCGTGCAGGCTCCACCTCCACCTCCAAAACCCCCGAAGGTGGACCAGCTGAGCTTGGACAGGGCAAGTGGACACGAGGAGCCCCCCTCGGCGCCCTCGACCAGAGACTTGCCAGCTCGCACGTTAGGACTGGGATCGTCTTTCCAACCTCCACCTCCACCTTCAAGGAAACAAACATGAACGCTGTATCAAACTTGATCACATCCACCATTAAAAGCCTCTAACGGCAGCGTTACTGTTACCATTTGGGATTTGTTTAAATAAGAGAGATAAGATGTGCAGGTTGAACGCTAGATTTTTCACTGATGAACGTCTTTAATGGATTAAACTAAACTGCAGGTTCGTGCTTCAGCTGCAATGTGACTGAGGGAGCAGTTGATGCTATGTCAGGGGACTCACAAGAGTCAATTACAAAAATGGGTATAATCAATGTCAGCTCAGTTCTAAGTACGGGTCTAGCTAAAAACTTGCTGGTATTTTGTCAGATATGTACAAAGGCAAAGCACTAAATCTGATAATTGGTGGATTTTACTGACAGAACTGCCAAAGGTTGTTCAATATTATTGTTATATTATTTTGTGTACACCAAGCCAACAGTCACCTGCTGTAGAGCATCTGTCTCAACATGGTAAGATGTATAGATGTTTTGGATGTTTTCAGCAAATCGGGTGCCGCTCCGGAGAGGGCTGCAGAGAGAAGTCTCAGTTTGCCAAGGACAGAGCTCAGGCTCGTTGAGATTGCTTTCGAAAAGTTGGAATGACGTCCAGCTAGAGATTTGAATGAAGTAGCCACAGGAATAAGTGGTGAAGGATTGAGATGTTCTGCTGTTCTCAGGGAGCCGGTGGGCGGAGGTTCAACAGCAGAGCTCCCCTGCCAGTCAGTCTCCCACAAGAACAAAACAACACACAGAACCACAGGTTTCTGTTTCCTTTTGTGTAACATCCTTCAACATCCCCACACGCAACCACTTACATGTAATTACGTTGCTGACGGCCACAGGCAATCAGCGCAGCACAGTAGCTTTTTTCTATTTATGTATAAAGCTGAATTTACTTAATTTCCTCTATCTTGTCACAGCTATATAAGAGCTGTGGGCAGCACAGGACAACTTAACAATGTCCATGTATCAGAACAAAACATCTCTAGCTTCAGCAAGGATGCTTGGAGGAGCTGGGAATTGAACAACAGACCTTCTGGTTAATGGACAACCCGCTGATTAACCAACGAAAAGTATTCTATGAACCAACCGGTTCAATCACGGACAGATGGGGACATCCGATCGACACAGATGAGCAGATAAAAGCATGAATCCTGTTATTCATGATAATGACACACTGCAGGTCCAGTCTCATGTGACGGCGCGACAACTGGGTACGTACCGTTCAAATCTACCCTTTAACAGACACACACACACACACACAGCTCCTGTACACAGTACTAAGAGCTTCAAACTTCCTCTGACACTCAGATCTTTATCTAAACAATCCCACAGACGTTTCAATAAGATGAGGCAATACTGTAAAAGGGCCGAGTTGAGACTCTGCTGCTCAGGGGGGATTTACTGAGAATGTTCCAGCAGGAGCTTCCCTGCAGCAGAGAGACGCTTCTTCCCCACATGTCCTGCTTCAAAGGTAAAAGACGTGTCAGGAATGTCAAGATTCAATCCCAGTACATCCCACTATCCACAGACCAAACACATTCTGCAGTGTGAGGACACACGTGGTCCAGAATGCGCTGTTTGGAGTGCATGTGCACACGGGAGGAAAGGATTTGACCTTTTAGAAAAACAGTTGGAGTTCACTCAGTTTCAAGGTGAACAGCCTGTCGTCATCTGAGGCTCACACTGCAGATCATCAGCTCATCTTTTCACGAGAACACTTAAGCACCGAGATCATAAAGTTTAGAACCTGAGTCTGCAGACAGCCTTCCCATTTATCACGAATGATAATAAGTACTGTTTTTAACCTCATATTAATCTATACAGTGTCATGTTTCTCTTCTAAAAAACCTGGCACCTGATACTGCAACTATCTTCATGAATATATGCCTCTCCAGGTCAATGACGAGATGAGGAGCTTTTAAACAAACACCCTGTATTGTATAGTAAGATAACTTTTATTAATCATAGACTGTATATAATAATGGACCCAAAAATGAACCCCCAAATCTGCCGGAGACAAATGCTGCCATCTTGCGCCACCATCTCACCAGCACCGATGCATGCGCTCGACCATTCACAATTCAGTCTCAGCTGTCAATCATGTTTGCTCACTCTGTTTTAATAGCATCAAATAAATAATTAAAACCAAAGCTACTAACATTAACCCTTGAACCCACATCTATGTGATAAGAAAGGCTAAAATGACAGAAACCATCTTTGAGGAAAAAAATCATTAAATGTGAACTTCATGACCTATGCCGCAGCCAACCAGCAGGTGGCAATCAAGACACTCTGGCTTCACTTTTGGGGAACAGACTTATTGTCATTGTCTATGGTTTTAGCCCACCTGCAGCACCAGTTCGTCCATTGCTGCTGGGTCGTATGGTGCTGTTTTCATACTGCTCCAGTGGTATCTGGTCCAAACTGGACTCCGGGTCCTCCAGATAAGCGTTTCCTCCTCCACCAGCTGCAATCAGCAACGGAATGAGCTCGCCACTCTCCATCTGACAAAACAGGAACATCTAATTGAGAACTCTTCAACGTTGAAGCTGAGTGATGCACATGAATGTATTTGCATTTTAAAACATTGTCAGACAAAGCATCAATCTCAGCAGAGCAGCAAATGGAACAGGACCAGGGGAACCCTTCAGACGGGAGCTCACAGTAGATGTGACAAATGATCCACAAAGTAAACGAGCTGTCACCTTAAAGATGTAGGTAGATCCGCCTCCTCCCCCTCCCCCTCCAGCCCACTCAGCGCCAGCCTCTCCTCTGAGGTCGTCTTCGATCACCGACCACTCGCCCAGGCAAATCTTCTGAGTGTGAGGATTCCTCTGCACCGAGGGGAGAGAGAGAGAGAGACATTTTATTTTCAGAGAAAATCCATCAGGCGAGAATCTTCCATAAATATCCCGGTGGGACACTGCACAAGCAACTGAATCCTCCCAGCTCGATTACACTGCCTCCAATACTCACCCCCGGGCATGCGTCCTCTCCCTGGTGGCCCACCAGGATGTAGAGTACATCTCCTTTCTCCAGAGGAAATATGGCGGAAATGAAGACGCCGTGGTTGCGTTTGTTGTGGTTTTTGGCTCCTTTCCCTCCTGCGGCCCCGTAGGCAGAGATCCTAGGGGAGATCATTACACCAAGACGGCATCAACTGCTGTTAAACAAACTGCTTCCAGGCTAAATGGTATATATCATATAAAACACCTGAGAAAACTGCTCTACATCTCCCTCATTATTTCCTCTTATAAACGCACACTCTAATGATCTTGGCAGAAAGTGCAGCTGTGTATAATTTAGCCTGAGTAATTCAACACCCTGTAAATCCTTTGATTATCCTGAAATTTTATAAGAGAGCCTCATTTCATGTGGTGATTGTGGGGGTGAGGTCACATGAACCGCTGTGCACAGACAATCAAACAGCTTCGAGTTTTGATCTCGGGCATGGCCAGAACAATTTAGCTCCGTCACACCTCTAAATTGTCACTTAGCCCGGCTCTGTGAGTCATGCCACCAGGCTAACACATGGTTTCTCTGCTCGGTGAGTAAGCTCTGAAAAATGAAACGACGTGTAAACACTACAGAAAGTCTTTTAGGTTATCCTGCATTGCACAAAACACTGCTTTTAAAAAACGATTATGTCTTAAATTATAGTTGCAGTCAACAACTACACCAACAACAAGTTAGTCCATTAAGTCAGAGTGAGGACATGCATCTTAAATATACAGGTCACACATACGTATGTTAAAGAAAAAAATTGAATTATTGTACGTTCTTGACAAATCGTGTTCACAAGGATGCTACAGACAGACGAAAACCCCCAAAGCATGTCTCTGATGACGGTTGTCACTGCCGTGGAGGCAGAAAAACACATGTCACAAACATGTGTTTAGAGATAAAGCGAAAACAGATTTTTACCTTGTGCAGTTCTCTGCTTCAGATTCAGTAGAAGAATAACAAGGACAACAAGAGAGTGCACGTTGACCAGATTAAAATTAATCAGAGCGCTGCGGTTCAACAATAACAGACCTTGTCACCCGGTGCAACGCTGAGACTCATTAATGTGAAGCAGTCAAATCTACAGCATAAAGTATACTTGATAATGCACACACAGAAAATACTGGGTTGAAATATATTCTTCACAAATATTGATTCAGATTAACTCAAAAGTTGGGTTCACTCTACCTCATAAAACAGGTTGTTATGATTTTCATGCTTTCTTATAATAACATCTTTGCTCTGTAAGTCACAGTCATCTCTTCTATCTCACCTCAGAGCTGATCCAATCACTTAACCAACAAAAGGTAATATATAACTCCAAAAAGGCCCAACAGGCTCGACCCCATGTTCAAATTCACCTGGAATCTTTCTGTGAATATTTAACTGTTGGTTTGGGATTTTAAAGGAAAATAAGAAATCACCTTGATGCTCAGATGAATGAGCCTCCCACCTGTCTCCTTTATAACTTACAGGTATCTGTTGGTAGCAGGTACTCTCCACATTTGGACTCCTCTCAGCGGCCCCTCCTTCCCCACGGTGACACTGACGTTTTTGTTCCTATAGGTGCTGTCGCACTGGGCCTGGGTCGGGCCCTGCGGACCACTGGCACCGCACGAGTTAAACCACCACGTCATCAGAGAAACTTCTAGAAAAATGGAGACAAAGAGGAATAGGTGGTATGGGTCAGGGAAGAACCCATTAAATTGAGGTATGGATCACGATCAGGGGGCTTGATCCAGGAATCGTAATTTTAACTTTCCAAAAATATTGTGACAGGAAAAATATTTGAGATTTTTTGTAGAAGGCTATTATATTATAGGTGAAGTTTGTTGTGGATCAGGATAATGATTCAGATTTTGTCAATTAAAATAATTATTTTTAGGTGAGGAGATATTTATCCAGCTTCTGTGTGATAACAAATCAAAGGGTTAAGGTTCATTCAATTATTTCAATTATATCAGAGTGGATATTTTGCCTGTGTTTAATATGAGCAGTTTGCAGGACATTTCTGTGCACAATGTTCAATGTGATGATAAAGTGGCCAATCAGCCTTTGCGGCGGAGGAATTACCTTCCCTCAGTGGACACATGCCATCTCTCTTTGGATATGAACCTTGCCTCCCCTTTCTGGATTTTGAAACCTTGCCCGCTCTTCGACTGTTTCAGACGGTCTTCTGTATATGATACTTTGGACTCTGCACTCGCCTGCTCTGCATAGCTTTGCTTGATTGGATTTCCCTCTCTGCTTTTGGCCTTTTGCCTGCTTCACCTCCTTGCAGCCAGTTGGCCTCTTCTTTCTAGTTTGTCACAACTGCGTTTGGGTCTTTTCCCTGTCACTGCACCTAGTGTTGCAATACTGATGTTTTCACTATACAATACTCCCCCTGGTGTGTCACTTCTGCATGCAGAGTGGATTTAAAATGACTCATCGGACAAACAAAACTTAAAAAGCTGCACGCTACCTGAGGCTGAGGGCTCTGGAAGGGGGCTGAAGAGATCCTCCAGGCCTGTCAAGGGCAGCAGAGAGTTGACATCTGAGGAGAGGGGAAGAAAAAGAGAAAAGGTTTTACGGTTACAGATTCCATTTGACTTTTTTACAGTATTTTTCTCAGCCCACAGCAGCCGTCCAGTTCCCTTTCCTTTGCCAGGTCCTTTCCTAAAAGTAATCCGATATGGCTGAACTCACTTAAGCAACAACAGTGTCCACGGATCAGTCTCTACATCAAAACAACATGCAAGTCTCTTAAGCACAACACGGTCCCAGCACAGAGTGAGGTCATGACTGTAATAAGGAGAAACATCAAGCTAAATCATGGGCTTGCTATAGATAATCTGGGATCTCGACCATGATATCAGTCAGAAAATGTCCCAGTCTTGCTTCACAGGATCTGAGCATCATAATTGTGTTTCCACTCAGGTTGTAAACCAGCTGTCGCTTAAATCATGGCCAAACAAAAACACACTTATCCCTTCAATCAAATCCCAGTGCTGCCAAATTTCTAATCTACTCTCGCACCAGGCTGAATGGTAAAAATACATCCAGCAACATAGAGAGAGAGAGAGAGAGAGAGAGAGAGAGAGAGAGAGAGAGAGAGAGAGAGAGAGAGAGAGAGAGAGAGAGAGAGAGAGAGCAAGCAAGCAGAGTCAGGAGGGGCTGAATGAATGTCATGTTTGCAACAGCTCACCTGATTCGAAGCAGGTCGCTCCAATTGCAATGTCATCGAGAGCAACATCAGCATTGGAGCCTTGTCCCCACACAGCTGTCACCTTCACATGGAACCTGCAGCCGTACACAAAACATGTTATTATTAATGTGATGTTCATGTGACAGGCAACAGGACACCAAAAACAAGCTGATAGTAAAGAACTAATCTTGAAAATGGTTTAGATGGATGCAGCAATTTTCTATCTCTCTAATTATTAATCTAAAGTATTGCGTGTACTCGTTGTAGACTCTAAATAAAGATGGACGACATATGACCACCGCCATCTTGTGCCTTTGACATCTCAGCCCGTTTGTACACCATCAAACTATCTGGAAAAACTGTGTGATGAGAACTACCAAATATTACAGAAAATATCTTCGAGAAAAAAATGATTAGACGTGTATCATTATATTTTAGTTTGACCAATTCGCCCCTCATGGCTGGTAAGATGAGGGAGGGGCTTATGATTGATATTGCAGCCAGCCACCAGGGGGCAATCAAAATGCTTTGGCTTCACATTTGAATCAGTTTAAAAAAAGATAAGTTAAATAATAGGGGTAACATTTATACAAAATAAACTATGCCTGATTCATTGATTGTGCATTTCAAGGTTACATAATCAACTGCTCTACAATTCTATTGATTTTATTTTACCCACCCATGATGGAGGCCAGTCAACTGCAGGGCAACATCTTCCCAGTCGTCTGCCCGCTGACCATTTCTCTCCCAGACCAGCGGTGCGGTGCTGGTCCCGTTCTCCTCTATAGCCACCAGCAGTGAACCATTAAAATCCCCATACATATACAGAGAGAAGCGCAGCTGCACAGAGACACAGGGGATCAGCAGAGATTTAGCAAAATGCTGTTCATGTGACTGCAGCTCGAGAGCAGTCTCAAGGACGAGGTAAACAAAAAAATACTGGAATTGAATAATTCAACAAGTGCATCAGTCTCAATCACTGACCTGGCAGGGAGCAGAGGAGACTGGAGGAGGGAAAGATGAGCTCTGAACGGAAGCCTCGCGAAGGGAATTACTGTCTCTTACCTGCAGAAACAAGAAGTGACCTGCGGACACACACAATACATGTGACACAGTAGTTATCAATTATCAATTTTTGTTGCATTTCTAAAGCTACAATTAAACTTCTTGTAATTGCTTAAATAGGACAAGTAGCCTAAAGAAAGATAAGTGGTTAGTAGCACTGGGTTAAATATAAATACTTTTTTACTCTGTTAGCACAAATATATTTTGCAGATGGTTTTAAATGATCTGTATGAAGTGTGTGATGCTATTCATCTCACGACACATTCTGATACAAACAACAATAAAGCAAAAAGCAAAAAGCTAAAATATGTGACTCATGTGGACAAAAGTGAAGTTAAATATGATCATTTAAACCTCCACCTCTCGAGGATACAAAAACTTGAGATGAGATGTTACTACACAGATCACACACACATAAACACACACCTGGTGTACTCTGCAGAGTGACACCCTGCATGTCCTCCTTGTCCAGAAGCTCGTCTCCAGCGACCCTCCTCCAGGCTGACAGCTGTTTGGACACAGACCAGCCACATGCGTCCTGCTCGAACGAGCAGTATGAGCCAGACGGAAGAGCACCTGGGGAAGAGGCAGATTCTTATCACATGTTTCATTAATCTCCCTGTGCAGTTCTCCTCACCCTGCACATACAATCTGCCTGGGAAGAGGCCATATTTCTTAATGTATATATGGGTCGGCTGTAGCTCAGGAGGGAGAGCGGCACTAACCAGGACGTCAGTGGTTAGATCCCTAGCATCTTGCCCTGGCAAGATACCGAATCCCAAATTGACCAAATTGCAGTATGTGAATTTTGTGCGATGGAAAATGTGCTTGGTATAGAATTTATGTTAATGGCTTTGAGCGGCTGATAAAAACTTTAAAAGCAATTTATAATTATAGTCCAATCCATTCCATTTGTTGTTAAATTGTTATTTGTCTCTATATGTCAACCCTGAAATAAGCTGAGATAGATAGATAGATAGATAGATAGATAGATAGATAGATAGATAGATAGATAGATAGATAGATAGATGGATGGTGGTGTGAAGTTGCAGGAAATGTGTTTTAAATTACACACATGCATTTAAATGTATATACATTATCCCTGCCCTGTGGAGACCGCTGATGATGTCAGCGGCTGTTGTTTGCTTCACAGTTCTCACATTACTTCTATCATCAGCTGCTGCTGCTGCTGCTGCTGCTGCTGCTGCTGTTGTTGTCCTTGGCTGACCTGTTTGATGTCTGTTGCGCGTACACAAGTAGCTCCTTTCTTTACCAGGACATCACAAATTGTTGTGTTGGCTACGCTTAATGTTTGTGTAATGGCTCTGATCAATTTCCCCTTTTTACTCTGCTGAAAAATGGCTTTCCTCCAATACAAATTTCTCTGAATACAGTCAGCACAGGGAAATGTGAGGCTAAAAGCAACAGTAGAGACAGTTGTTTATTCAATCTGTCAGAGAGGTAGCACCTCGGTAACAGTAACACATCTCAGACACATATTCCTGTATTTTTGCTCTCTTGTAAAAGGGCTAACTTAAAAAAAGAAAAGCTCACATTCTGAACTCTTGTCTCATTTTCTTATCCTAAAATCAAATGTCCTCCACCGAGGAAGTTATGTTTTTAACCCTGTCTGTCTTTTTGTTTGTTTGTTTGTTTGTTGGCTTGCTTGTTTGTCAGCAGGATCATGCAAAAACCATTAAACACATTTCCACAACTCCTGGTGGGAGGATAGCACATGAGGGAAGAAAGCAGTAATTCTAAGAGACGTATCCGAGCATTTATGTTCACTTTAACAATTCAACAAATTTTTAAATTTTCAGAAAAATTCATAATTTTTTATTAGAAAAATCTGACATCTTTACGGGACTAATATTTGTGAGTGTGTGAAACTTTGTGCAGATTAAAATTTTAACCTGGGACTAGCAGATTTAAATGTGGGGACTGTTGGGAGTTGGTGGAGTTGTGCGCTCTAATGAGTGCCTTTCTATTTCATGTCCTCGAACAGCTGAGACTGGGAAGTGGAGGAATATACATGATATTGATAGAAGACGCTAAAATCAATCTTTTTTCTGAAGCATATTTTTTATCTGAAATTTCAAAACATTAACTGATCCATTTGGATTTATCATGAAATATTATTGACATCTCAATTTAATAATTTGCAGTATATCTTGAAAACATACTTTCACGATAAATCAAATACAGTTTCCAGCTAATTTCAAATTTATGCAATTTAGTTCAAGGACAAAAGCCGCTCAGGCTTCTTACTTCACATAATAGTGACTCTCTGTACTTTAAATATAGTTTGCTGCATTGAGGCACTTAGGAATAATATGTCTCTCCCGGTCAAAGGATTAATAATTTATCATGGATTAAACTTGCTGTAGGACGTCTTTACTAAAAGCGCCCACACGTACACTCTTTGGCTTTTCGTACTGCTTTAATACACCCGCACACTCAGAATCAGATCTGCAGATCAAATCAAACGAATAACTTTTCATCAGCTTAAAACGGGAGAACCTCTAAAACCAACAGCAAAGGTGCATTTAAATAGATTACTTATACAAATTCAAGACCACAGTTGAATCGAATGCAAAATCCACTTCTGCATCTTGTTTTATTTTTGTAAAGAATAAATAAATCTTACCACAAATGAAGCCCTCGTCCTCGCCGTACGGACAGTCAGTGTGGAAGTTACACACGAGGCTCGGGTCGATGCAGTCTTCAGAGTGAACACAGTGGTAAAAGTCTCCACACACAGCATCCTGGTGGTCTGCAGCCCAGAAACCACACAACAAACACAATGTTTACCGGTCACAGCATTTGTTTATGTTTCGGGAACGCTTTCTTTCGGCCTAACTATCCAATAGGATGCGAGCACCTTCATGTAACATGGAGGATAGCAATTATAGCCACCTCTGTGGAATCTCTCCAAACATGTGCAGCTCACTTCAGTTCAGTTCACCTGCTGCAGGACATGATGGACTCACCTGATTCACAGTCTATGAGCTCCAGAGAGTCCAGAGCCACAGTGTTGCCGCCCTCCCGCAGAGAGGAAGTGTAGAGCAGGGTCACCTCGAAGGGCTCGTCCACCTGGCCAATCACGCTCTCCACAACCACCCACTCAGCCCTGTATCAGCCAATGACAGGGAAGAATACTACAAAGTGCTCTGTCGGGAATTCATCACTTCCTTTGTAAATATTCTGGATTCAAAACCCATAAGTAATATCTGGTAATATCTCTGGTAATATCGTATATGTTCATGTAGTTGTAGGACGACAGTCACCTGCTGCCAATAACCGAGTAAACACGGTTAATAGCATTAGGTAATGTCATTAGCAAATCGAAAAATAAAAAGGTTATGATGCATGTAAGGCGCAGTTCGCTGAACCTCAGGTGGTTTATCATGACATTCACCATTTACTGCATCATCATGAGTCCTGTAAAAAAAAATTTTTTGAAAATGTGTTCCTCTGCTTGGAAAGGTTATTTAAGGAAATTTCCATTTATACTTAAAAAAGAATTAAGCTTCCCTTATATCCGCTGGAAGATATTATACAAAGTCACCTCCCAGGGGAAAAGTGTTGGTCGCATTTGAAATGGTAATTTGAATATGTAGCCCCCGGAAAATAGAGGAACTTGTCAACGAGTCGTCTTGTGAGTTCTTTAAATTGATCACGGACAAAATAAAATACATTTGAACACAACAATCAACGTTATTGTCATACTAAACTGAAACATATAATCATGACAATTTGCACATCACAGTCTAAACACGTGTTAACCTTTATTCCATTGACACCTGGTATTAAAATGCATTTTGTATCCAGATTTCTATCTCGGTATGATCTTGACCTGATTACGTTTGCTCCTGGTGCTAATAGGTGTCTGCAGGGAACTGATCGCTTTGTTCAGCTCATGTCACATCTGCCTCTCATTTGAACGGCTCCAAAAAAAACTAAAGAAGATAGAAGAAGAATAGAGGAAGACTCAAGTGGACTTGTCCTCCCTCCATCCACAGTCTTGAATAATGTGAGCACTGAGAATAGGTCTGATTTGTGTGGTTGTGCTGCCTAAAGACTGATCATCCCACCTCACTGGTTTAGAACAGTCTTAGTATGTGTATTGTAGGTGCATTAACACTTGTTTTCACAAGGTTTTGTATAAATACTTTAAACATTGATTCACTTCTCTATTTATGTTGGACACTCTCTTATCTCATGAATGTTGTAAATATTGTTATTTTGCTCTGTGACCTGTGGAATCTATTGCACACCTGTCCGTCCCGGGAGAGCGACCCCTCACATGTGACTCTCTCTCTGCGGTCTCTATGTTCTTTTTTCTTCTTCTTCTATGTTGTTTTGCTAGTTTTTCCTCACTCTTGCTCAGGATATCAGTTCTCAGATATCAGCCTCTGTTTTTTGGGGTCTTCAGATCAATAAATTCCACCCATTGACTTTTTTATCAAACATTACCACCACCGGTCAGAAACAGCTAACACAACACTGCTGCAGTACTTACGAGTGCAATATGTGTGTGTCTTCAGGCTCATGCAGGACCCACAAAAGCTCATCAAATCATCTTTCCGCTGCACTGCTCATGGCCCAGATCTTGATGAATAGCACATTCCCTCAGTCTCTTTGTTATTTTTGTTTTTTTCACACGTGTCACATTCGATCTTTCAACCCACAAGTTTCTCAAGCTGTGAAGCAACTGCTAAGCTTATGCACTGGCTGAATATGAACTATTTTGTTTAACATCTGAGTTTAAATGGAGGAATCTCTGTCTTTCTGTCTGTCTCTGTCTGTCTCTGTCTGTCTCTGTATGTCTCTGTCTCTGTCTGTCCGTCCGTGTGCCTGTCTGTCTGTCTGTCTGTGTCTGTCTCTTTCCTTTGATTTCTTTGTCTGTCTGCCACGTTGAATATTTGATGGCATCTTCACTGAGCTTCACGTCCCACGTTACATATCCACCTCTGTAAGTGCAGCACTGAAAAAAACCCATGTGCCATGACAGCCAGAGAAAGGAAGATACCACAGACACTCAAGAAGCCATTTCCCAGTCCATCAAACCTCGGTTTTGAAGGGAAAATGATTGATTAGAGCAGCGATTGACTTCTGAGAAAACTCAAAAATATTGGACAAACCCACACACAGAGAAGACGTGCCACACCCGGTGCTTTAAAAGGAGGAGTGTGCTCTGAAGTTGCTCGACCTATAATCTTCAGGTTGGTATGAAGAGCTGTTTGTCTCCTAATGGAAAGGCTCAGTCCATTACTGCGCAGAAACGAACAAAGCTGATGTACAAACTTAATGCATTCGCCCGTCCATCCTTCTTCTGTCCAAACCCATTATATATAAATTCATTTCCAGAGTCTGCATTTAGAAATCAAGAGTGCTTTTCACTGCTCTCAAGATAACTGCACTTTTAGTTCAATGGGAAAAAACGTCCCCATTTTGCAAACAATACATGGGGGCTGCGGTCCCCACACACATAATTCTATAGTTATGTCCCACATGTAAGAAAATTATTATTTAACTTCAGTGCCCCATGAGTAAAATGTATTGCTTTCTGTGCCCTTGCACTGTCCAGTGTCACCTTCCATTGCAGGAAATCTGAGCTCCCTTTGATTCTTTTTACAGGCTGGACCTCAACTTGACAAGCACTTCAATCAGAGGAGATGCAGGGTTTCGCTTTTTGACACTAATTAAATGGGCATGCCGTGCTGCATAAAGCATGAGGGAATCACTCTGCACAAGCAGCATTGCAGAAGCAGCTTGTTCTCGAGCGTGTTTGCTGACCTGCGGTCGTCTCGGCTCTCGCGGTTGACGGCAACAGAGTGGACAGGCGCGTCTGAGAGAACTGGTTGGATCAGCAGCGTCAGGTTCCCCGAGGCTGGATGGGACTCATACAGAGCCACCTGCAGGGTGCAGTGCTTGCTGCTACCTGACAAGACCGGGCTGGTTAAGTGGTACTCGCTTCTCCCAGAGGCCTCAGCAGTCGAGGAGGAGCTCAGGAGCAGGAAGTGCCCTAGAGTAATAAAACAGAGGGAAAATGTCATGTTTGACAGTTTAATGGCTGCCCACGGGTCCCATAAATCATTTGACAAAGTATTTTAGGTGCATGCGGAAATCTTTAAAATGGACTTTATGTTTTGGTAACATTTACTTTTAGTGCATCTCTTTTCACCCTCTGTCTGAGAAGCTCTACTTCAGCTTTGGACCCACTTCCCAAAAAGCTCTGTCTGCTCTGATTGGTCAACTACTCTGATATCTCAGAGGTTTCCTGATTAGCTATATGAACACTGTAGCCATGGTATCTGTGATTTTGGTACGGCCAAACCAATTTGAGCCAAACTAGCTGGAAGGCAAGCATGTTAAATATTATCGTAGAACATATAAATATGTGACCGCAAAGTATGGGTCTCCACCTGGTGGCTGGCAGCAGTGTAGCTCATAAACCCCACCTCCTCCATGTTAGCAGATGGGACTTGGGCCAAAATTTAAAAACAAAATATTTGTTTACAAATAATGGTTTCTGTAATTTCAGGACTTCTTATCACACTGATGTGTTCATGTTCCTGATACGATCATGATACCTTCAGGAACAGAGTTTTTCTGTGGGAGAGAAGGGCCTTTACTGCAGACTTTGTCATAGACTTTGTCACAAATTCATACATTTGGATTTGTTCTGAGACGCATGTTGCGAGTTGAGTTGAGTTTCCTAATGAACTGAAAGTATTTTTACGCTTCTCAGAGTTTCCCATACACTAACTAATTTTTGGCCACCCCCACAGTATCAACATTAACCTCCACATATTGATTTTCTAAAAAAAAAAAAATCTTCAAAAGAGAAAAATCCTATTTCACAGCAGAGCTCAACGCAGCACATTGATTCGCTCAGCCTCCCTCTCACACCGACACACAAACACATTTGGAACAAACACATCTGTCATAGTCACAGTGGCTTAAAACAACCTCATTTGATCTTTGCACAATGGGATGACATACTTGTATTTTTGCTTATAGAACAGAGAAGCGAGTTCCGATCACATGTGGTCACCCGAGATGTTTTACGATGTCAGGTGTGAACTGACGCCCTCTGAGCTGTGATCGGATCCCTTGAGAAGGATGTAAACAGCCGCCCTGAACAGGTACGACTGTCTATTTATCAAACAATAAGAAATCAGCCTGGGGCTCCGAGTGAGTCACTGCGCTCTTACCGTCAGAGCTTCCCTCTGAGTGGTCGGTCCCAGGCATCACCCCAACCTGTGCCTTTTCCGGTTGCTGTGGCGACACCACTGACCAGTCACTTTGGTCGCTGTGATTTGATAAAGTCCAGAGACAGAGCGACTCAAAATCACAGGAGGTAACTGCAGGGGGGAAAAAGACCAGGGTGCAACAGTTAACTCAGTGTTTTCTGGTTAGTATGGGACTTTTGATAGTGATATTGATTTTTTTTTTCAAACTTGTATATCTTGAACTGCACAAGAAGCAAAAAAGAGGTGCATCTATCTTTAACCGTCACACAGCATACTACAATATTTTATTCTATTTTAATCAAATGTGTCTGCTGTAAGATGCTTTGATAAAAATATATTATATTATTACACAAAATAATGAGATCACATCAATGACATTTAACAATCAGATTGTTTTCTTGAGCAAACAAAATCCTGAAAATGTAAATAAATTTAAAAAAAACAAAATTCACAAGGCCACTTACCAAGGCTGCAAAACTTTCAAAATGTTTATTTTCAATAAATGATAATACTGAGGAATAAAAAAAAGAAACTTCTACGGCATTGAAATATAAACGGTGCTTTACAATCATGACATAAATAGCGATGCCAATTATACATCAATTTGTAATATTTTTTGTTTATAATTACGTACCCCTAGGTTCACTTTTGGGGGACCCTTCCTTATATGGTTGTGCTTTGCGCTTCATAAGCTCCCTCTCTATTGTTGTACTTCATATGACATTTTGGTTGTTCAAAGTTTCGCTCACCTCTCTGTTATTATGTTTGTATGTTTACTTGATGATTAAAGTCATGGTGTAATATGCTAACATATTTCGGATTTTCAAAATTAGCAAGAAGACTTTAAATAAACTGAGACAGCCTCCAAAGACTTTCATGGTCCGGTTCTCTCCATCAATGCACCCAACACTCAACTTCACCAGTTACACACAAATACCAGATGCTTTCCAGTTATAGTTAGAATGTGCTGTTGTAAGGGGAAAAAAACATCATCACGTTGCTAAATAAAGATTTCAAAAGTGGAGTCAGAGACTAATCATATCTTTGGATCATGGTCCAAATTTTTCACTAAATTTAACTGATACCCAAATTGTGTTGAATAGTCAAACAGACAGAGTCTTTGTAAATTTGTAGTGATTGTGTGTGTCCTCGTTGTTGGGGGTTGATGAACAGGATGAGAAAGGAGGAGGCGAGTGAGACGTCATGTGATAAGGAGAGGAAACTGAAAATATAGCTAATATGGCAAATGGACATAGGAATCCCTCTGGGGATATAGGACAGATATAGATGTATCATTAATTCATTCTTTCTTTCTTTCTTTTGGACTATTTTTACTTTTTAGGTTGGGTGCCAAACTTTTTTCCTGGGGTCACCATGTTGTTTGTTAGCGGCTTTGTTTTGTTTCAGGTATCTCAATAAATTCAAGGCTGTTGCACCTCAAGTCAAAGTTACACCTGAAATTCATAGTGAGTAGTTTTCTTTTTAGCACAGATCAAGTTTCGCATTGTGGATAAATATCGATAGTTGATCTTTAAACAGTCTAAAGGCCCTTATTTGGCGTCTGTGTGCACGCAGCTCTTACTTGGGCTGTCGTCGTCTGGGTTCAGGTGGCGAGGGAACATCTGGTCGGAGTTCTCCTCCTGGAATCTGTCCAACAGTGCGTGACAGGTGCTGCTAACTGAGGACAGACAGATGGAGAAAGAGGGTGTTTACAATACTTGTTTTGTGTAGGATTGCAAATACTGGTGTAATGATTCGGAAACCACAGGGCGAAGGAACCTTGATACCCCAACCAGCCTCATTACTTTATTACTGTAATAAAAATACATTTTCAAGTAGCACAATAACACTACCACAGATACTAATTATATACCTTTAGTATCAGATACTATTCTAATTTTAACGTCCAATTTCACGTGACTATTTTGGTCCTATCATAATTGAGTGATTCAGGTCAATATGGACAATAACACACACACACGCCATTCCATTGATTTGAAGAATCGTTACACCGCCATACTGCACACACTTCATGTATAATGTATTTCACAGTCAGTCAACCTGTATGACTTATAACTGCAGTTCCCTCTGGGCAACACTCCCTCTGAAAACAAGACAGTGTTGTGTTTTGTTGAAGAAATAAATAAAAGCCTGGGTGGTGCTCCGACCAGAGCAGCTTGGTTCCAGTGAGTATGCTTGGACAGTGCATGGCTATTGAACCCTGCTGAAGATGACATGGGGAGAAAACAACAACACAGCCCGCAGGTGGTGGAGACCCGGCCGAGTCGAATGGAGACATTTTCACTGTGAGCGTGGATCATCGTCTGTCCAATCAGCCCAGTGATGGACGAGACCTCAGAGACAATCTGTGCTAGCGGCTGATTATGAACTATAGTAGCAATGAATTGTCTGTTCTCATGTGGAACTAATAGTTTGTGCTGTTTCTTTTTATCCATGACACTTCCTCAACCTTAAGCATGTTTTTATTATCATTACCACGACAAGAAACTCCTTCCAGTGCCTAAGGAAATACTTGTTTAAGAACAGACCAAGTTCTGTTCTTAAACATCAAAGCAGATTTTGTGCCTTGAAAACAAACCAAACATGACCATTCCACATTGTTGCCCTTCTACGGATAGGTCGACCAAAGTGTACGCTGCTTCAACTCTAACAGGAATTAGGATAACATGGGATCCAGCGTGGAAGATGTTAAATGTCTAAATCAAACAAACTACACAATTTCCACAACATCATCTCCATTTTTGTTTTGAGGAAACCCTAAAACCTGAGTAGAACAAAGCAGGATTTTGACACAACTCCACCAACTAACAAAGAAAATGCAGCAAATGAAAGCAAGAGTAATGTTTCTAATATAAACCAACACATCTTAATAGTCTATGAATATAATAACTTCTGTTATGTTATGTAACATAGCCAACACGACTGACTTCCCCTCAGTGTGTTTATATTCTTTACTTTTTAATTTTTGTGATTCAAATATTGAAAACAAAATGATCAAAGATAATTAATTTTGCAAAGATTATTATGTTGAGTATAAAGTTGTTGTTTTAAACAACAAGCTTCAAAATAAAACAGGAAACGTAGAGGGCAAGCACACCGAACACAAATCCAAACACAAATAAAACAAGGTAACATTCATAATAGAAAAAGTTCATACAACCGAAAATCTTAGGTCCAAAACAGTCTTTCAGTAGTTCACAAAAGTTCACAAGAAGTCAGAATCCTGACAATTTCTTCCTTCTGAGTTGAATAAAATCCTGACACTTGCTCGTCCCTTTTAAAATTTTTTACCACTTATTCATGGAAGTGAGCTCCGTGAGCAGCACAAATGCTTTGTGGAGTTTTCTTTCCCCAGAATTTGCTTCTACGGGAACATGGTGACCTAAATCTGTAGTTGGTCTGTGTCTGTGATCTCAGCAGCCTGAGAGGAACAGGAGGATCTGCAGATGCTGCTTAGGGCTCAAACAGGACTAAGAATCGACAGCTTGTAGCTTGTGGCTCCAGGAGAGGCTGTTTTGGGGGTTTGAGCTAAATGCTTATATGACATGCTGGCAGGGACAATGAGATCTTGGTTGGTATGTTTACCATGTTAGCCATCATAGATTGGCTTGATGTGATTCGTTTTGCTGGCCTTTAAAACAAACTATTGTACAAAACAAAATGTTGGTCTGAGAGTGGCGCTATACATGAAAAGTTAAGGCATCACCAAAGTAGGTACATCTTATTTAAAAGCGAATATTAGGGATCACCAAATATATTGACCAACCTATATATAAGGTCAAATCATTTAATAATATCCCCAGATTCATCAGACCTCTCCATATCAGTGGCAGCCATGTTAGTTGTGCTAATTGTAATCATCATACCTGCCACTATAATAACCAGTTTAATCACAGTGTGTTACCTGATGAATCACAATATAAAAGTAGGAAATAGCACTAGCATATCACCCATCAGCTCCTAATGACCAAACCTACACTCTTATCTGTTTCTATTTCTATCAAAGGTGTCCAGTGATGCTGAGAAGAGACGTGTGAACGGCAGGCTCAAACCAGAAATAGGATCAAACATCGAACAAACCACCAGCAGACAACAGTGTTATTTTGGAGAAAGTCTCTGGACATGGAGGAGAGAGGGACGTTACACGTGACACGACATTCAACAGGCTAACTGGTGTGACCGCGAGACAATGACAGAGTTGATCATATCTCAGTGGGTCATCGCAACTTAACCTCTGCAATCGCCCGCGAACAGCGACACGGCTGTTCCGCCATGCCCGGGAGGCGAGGTCAAACAGGTCAAGAAGGAAAAATTGAATTATTAAAAGGACAGTTTATTAAAAGCAGTTGGTGATGATAATGACGTTAGGGCGAGGGGGTTCATGTAGTTGAATGGCAGCACTGCTATTCATCGGTAATTATGGAATAAAAGCAGCTATGGATAGAATCCTGTGTGCAGACACCAGAAAAATGTATTAGCTGAAAAAAAAGAGGGGGATTCATCAGAAAGAAAAAACATTATTAGACTGACTATTATTAACAAACGGCTTTTTTTCCTGAGGGGGAGTTACCCTCAAATTCAAACTTCCTTTCACTTCCTCCAACTTTTCTTTTTTTTGGCTGGTCCAGATTTACTTTCTGAAAGATGAGGGAATAACAATGAAGACAGTCTTTATTGAAAAACAGAGGATGGAAAAAGAAATGAATGATCTGCCTCATCATTAGATAGCAGAGCAGCTAACTACTTTGAGGAAAATCCAGGATACTGGCTGCGCTGTTGGAGGACCACAGACTTTGAACGTAGAAACTTCTGAATGCTATCAGTTCTATCGAGAGAGAAGGCTCGGGTTAGTTTCTGAGGGCAGAGATGAAATAAGGCATCTGTCGTGTTGGAGAGGTTGAAAGTGGTTTTGTGGTGAAAGCTGCAGATCCTGAGTAGCTAAGAAAAGTTATGTTGTACTCGAAAAGAAAAGGCTGACCTGTCTCCTCTGCTCCTCATCTCCGAGCTACCTCGTGCCGCCACCTCTTTCCCTGCGGAGGATTTAGTTCACCGAGCGGTAATACGGGTGACAGCAGAGGAATCTGGGCATGTTTACAAAGCCGTCTGGAGTATTGTTGTGTGAATATTGGCTGCTTGTCAGGTCAAATAACCCTGAAACGCCGCAGCGACAGAAGGTCTCAGATCAGTATAATGATGACAAGGCCCTGCATCTTACACTTTTGATAACTCGTACAGAACATGAGCTATTTTTGCATTACTTTTGGCAATTGAAAAGAAACAACACATCTTCTTTTCCTGTGCTCGTGCAGGTAGCATGCTGAAAAAAATGACTGAAAATCTAAATAAGAGTTTGCAGCCATGACGCTGTGGGAGGACCAAGGCCTCTGCACACCAGGCACATTTTATTCTTGCGTATACTTTGCACATTATCAATATTTTTCAAATCTGTAACCAGTCAATTCAAACTTTCACATCACCTAGTAACAAAATAACTTGACAGCGCCAACCAGCTGGTGTTTAGCAGCAGTAGTTGTACTAGTCGCGGCTAATGTAGCCTCGAGCTGCTAATATATATTTCACATAAAAAGCCTGTGAACAGACTTTGATTCATGGGTGTTTTGGGGTAATCCATCAAAAGGGGAACCTGAATGTTTTACAAACAATAAACAAAATACAGACATTTGGGTGAAAAAACAGAAAAGTCAACCTCACATGTGGCACAAACACAAACACTTTAGTTAGTAATTTGTACAAAGTTCCACTAATAAATGTTTCAGTCTGGACCAAAGATCAACGTGTTTATGTCAACGATCAAAAAGGACTATTGTATAATTAACACTCATTTAAGTTTCCTTTACAACAGCACCACAGCTCACTTCTGGAAACATTTACCAAGATGACGAATGCTGCTATAAAAAAAAAAAGCACAGTGAAAGTCTGAAAGGCCAAGAATCCATCTCCAAGTTCTTTATACTGGGTTGTCGTGTGCTGAGAGTGAAGCTTCATCTCTTTCCAACTCCTTAACGAAATCCTGATCCCCCTAAAATCCCTCATCATTCCCTCCCAGGTCTTATCCTTCAGTCCCGCCGGGAAGACACACAAAGTCATCCGATCTGATATGTAGATCTAGAGCTGTGATCTAAAACAAAGAAACTGTGTAGCATCAAGTGTGAAGACAGATGGTGGCTTAGAGGGAGATAAAGTGACAAGCTAAAAAAGAGATGAGCTTTATACTTCCAATACCCATTGAGGGCTTCAGCAAAAGTGGGATATTGACACATTGCTTTGCTTGGCCTGAGAACCATCCATGTATACAAATGCAAACATCCATCCATCCATACATACAAACATATTTATTTTATTTATTTATTTTCGCGACTACATTATTATTAATGATTATTTTAAAGTAATCATTACAATGATGTGGTTTAAGGTCAAAGGCACCTTTCATTGTATATGTATCATTTAATTATGTATTTATTTCTTAAAAACTTGATTATTAGATATTGCAGTATAATTAATTGGACTGTTGTACCCTTTTTTTAACAGTAGTAATATCAAATCTCCATAAGTGATCATCTAAAAGATTGTCTTAATTCAAATACACTGTAGCTCAGTGTCCCATGTTAACAGACCAGCTCTCCCATTAAACCTGAGAATCCTGAATAAACGTTATATTAACACATTGTATCATTTCACAAAGACCTGAATAATATGAGTGAATATTTCTTACAGTTGTTGTTGGCCCAGGTCCTTTGCCATAAAGAGGTCTACTTGTTCCAAACCCCACTCTTATAAAAGTACTCTTTGGCTGCCATAGAACAAAATGGACAGAATGTGAATGAATAGACTGCTATATAGTGCCTGTTATATATGAGAGGAGCTACTTCTGTGAAGCTTACTCACTTCAAGTAGCTCATGATGAAACCAGCACCTGTGAAGTTATGCCACTGTTAGCATAATCTATTCAGTGTGCTGGAGCCTTTGAAATCACTTGAAAGTGAGCGCTTATGAGCACATTCACGTGTCTCCGAGAGCAGAGCGGGATCAAAGCACAGAGTCGCAGATAAACAGGTGGGTCTTAATGTTGTTGTCACTTAATTAAATCCGTGGCAGATGTATACTCAATCGGGTGTCAGAGAAAAGGCCGGGGAAGCTTCCAGCTAAGGAACACCTTGTTATTACAGAGGATGACAGTGTTTTCTAAAGAGACGGATGGTGCAACAGTGACATCGACTACCTTTACATGGAAGCCAATTTCCGACACTGTTTTGATTATGATTTTTACACGACTTGCTGATAGGATATTCAATTCACTATCCCGTTTACCAGATACAGAGCATAATCTGATTATGATGTCAAAATACAGCGAGTGGTACAATAGGATGTTATAATGAGATTAAGATGTCTACATGTCTACATAATGCTGCTCAGAACAGAATACTGAACATGTCTTAATTCGATTATGCTTATTCAGAGAATGACCCTATTTAGTTTACGGTCATCGGGAAATGCCGTTTACATCACACTGTCTTCTTATGTGTGCAGTAATGCATTGCATTGCACATATATTATGAATTTAATTTAATTTAAGTAGACAAATTATATAAAGCATTACATCTTCTAGATCTTCTATCTTTAATTTGGCGTAACATTATACAAATGACTGTCCCTATACACAAAGCCACTGAGGTGAAAGTGGTAAAAGTGGCTAGGAAAGTGCTGCCATCCATCTTTGCCACTTACTGGGGCTACTGAGGTAGGAGGAGCACATACAGTGTAGATGTTGCACCTGTAGCACAGTGACTCATGTCTGTGCAGCACATTGTTAGGAGCTGTTGTGTTCAGCCACAAGACAATTTACAGACTGCAATTGTCTCGTATATAGACAATATATGGTGTGGAAAAGACAATTTATACAATCACCCTGGAGTTTCAGATGGTTCTATTTGTATGGTGAAATGTTTGAAATGTAAAGACGTCTGATGACGCTGGCAAAGCAAATAAACAGGCAAAGCTTGTTATGCTAAATGAAGAAGTAAAGAACAGCACATGTCAGAAAAATGAGGAATGTTGCTATCTCCATTTATTAGACAAATTATATAATTAAATAATGCGTGTCTAACAGCTTGAGGGGCTCATCCTTTAGCTGCTTGAAGTGAATAAGTAGTATAGAATATCTCCTCCTCTGAATTATAATGGACCCCACACCAGTCATTTAATCCACATTCTGTACATTAAGCTATATCAAGCGAAACATGGAGTTCTCTTGTGCTCTTGCATAAGGAAACCCACAAAAACGTATGTCTCTGAGAACAACAGGTTCATTCTATATATTCAACAGGAAAGAAAAAGGTTGCAAAGCTGAACCTCAGACAGCTGATATGAAAAGTCGACCCCTTTACGAGGAATAGAACTTTCTTCAATGTGCGTGAATCTTAAATCCAGGTCTGACTCGTAACGTGCAGCTCCAAGCATGTTAATCTTCCTCCCTGAGCAGCGTGTTTATACTGGTGTATGATACATTATCAGTCAGAAGTGATTCATGTGCTGGAGCGTCGACTGTAAAAACATTTGTTTAATAGTTTCAGTTCAGGGTTTATTTTTCCTATTTTGTAGCACAAGCTCCACGTTAAACTCTGAGTTGTTACTTTTCACATTCTGTCTTCCATCTACCCGTCAAACACTGTGAAAACACAGTTGGGCTCGAGCAGTTGCTCAGAGGCCCGGCCAGAATAAGCACACGCTGATATCACCTCCCACTACCTCCTCTATTAAGCTCCAGATACACACACACATCTGGAGACATTTCCACATACCAGCATGACTATAAACCATAAATCGACCTTTTACTCTAATACCATGTCAATCATCTGCATGGTCATTAGGGAAATAGAAGGAGTAGACATTTGGAGGCAAATTCAAAGACCTTTAAGATGTTCTGATTGGATTCGATGTGCTGAGAGGTTTAACGTGGGCAGATAGAAGAATAAATATTGCTAGGAGCAGTAGCTGATCACCTTCATTACTAATTGAAAGTGAAGGAAATCCTCGGCCTTTGTTCAGGGTTACAATCACAGTTGATGACATGTACCGATGCAATAATTGAGTCGTAAAATAAAAGACTTGAAGTTATTATACCATTCATTATAGGATGTTGGATGAACATGCTGCAGCTTGATGAAAGTGGAGTTATTTTTCGCTGTGAGAACGGAAATAGATTCTGGGCGTGAGTGAAAGAATGCTCACAGTTTCACATTAAATCAAAGATATTTTTACACTTTTCAGTGACCACCATATCAACACTTACAGATTGTATCATTGTATTGTTAAATTGGTCAAATCTTTCGTCATAGCAGATCTGCACCAGATTCATTGAGCCCCGCATGACTCTTCTCTCTCGCTCGGTGATTGCATTTAGAGCGGGGAAGTGAGATCTGGTCCCACTTGTGATCTGAAGTCTCCTTGTCAGGCAAACAGAAACGTAACATTAGGAAATTGCGTACGACAATATTGTTTCTGAGGTCATCTCTAAAAACCCAGAATTATCAAAGACCATGTACCAAACAATCAGCACACAACAGCCCTCAGGGAAATTAAAGAATAAAAGCACCTTGAGAGAGATTGCTCATGATTTTATATTTCCTTTTTGCTCGTCACTCTTTCAGAACGTCTCCATTGATATTGTACTCCCTCTGGCAGGCTGTTAAGACAAAAGTGAAGAACTTTAGTGGAAAAGTCTCTAACGATGCTGCTGCAAGTGAAGACATAAGACAATTGTAATCTCTTCAGAGCTAAAGTTTAGAACAGACGTGGAGCTGTGGAAAAAATCTGTCCAGTAAAACACCTTGTTCATAGGGCTATATCGAGAAAACCTTCAAAAAGGAAACAAAAAATGATTCATTTCATTCATTCAGTCTTTCAGTCTGAGTCTAAGAGGTTCATTCTCCCTTTGAGAAGAGGCTTCATTATATCTTTTTATATAACATTACAAAAGTGCGTGTCCGTGTCAAAATACGGGCTTTTATGCATGACATGCTTCTAGTACTCTCACACTACTAAAGACCCAATCATGTGCAGTGAATCAGGTCTTTGGTATTTCCAAAAGAATTAAGTCCAATAACTCAATTTATGATTTAATTGGTTGCAGTTTGGCTTCAGTTAGCTGTAATATTGCGCTGGTATTCAGCTTCTTCTCAGACGTGCCTCTTCCAACAAAAACACACAGACACTCACACAACTCATGTCTGTTCTCCACAACAGAACACGTGATTGTTTTTCCTTTTTTCAATAATCACTTGTTTGGAGTGATGGTGATGGCGAAAAGCTTTCACTGCATTGACGTGATGTGTTTTTGCCAGAACATTTTCATCTTTGTGTGGTGCAGGCTTGTGATGAAAGAGTCGGTCTGTACATGTCAAGCTCAGGCCACAAATATAATGTGGAGGAACCAGTTATAATAATTTAAGCTCTCACTGTCTACATAAAAATCTGCCTATCGATGTGGTTAAATGTTTAATGGACGTCTCATTTACAAAAATCTAGAGTGGTTTCTGGTAAAGAGGAGGAATAATGTATTTAATGAATGTAATCTATGTCATTTGACAATTTTAATTTAAATTTTTCATCCGTAGATATTTATACTTCTTTGTTTTTCCATTTTGCTTTTTTCTGCATATACCTCCTCAGGGATAAAATGTGGAAGATCTCTGGAGTTTGGCGCCTGTCAACAAGCAGCTAAAGTGAGTGAGGAGCCAGGAGTAATGGCCAGAGTCAAACCCAATCCAGCAAAACAGCAGAAATTCAAATAGGCGTCTGCCATATTGAGATAAAAAGCAGAACATTGCTTGTGTGGGTACATGCTCATCTGGAGATCAAGTATGTTCTACACATGCAAAATTTGTGAATCCAACCAACAGACAAACCAAGATTCAACCTTCAAAAACTGTAGAAAAAACTGCCCGAGAGTGAAGCAGCTAAAAATGACCAGTGTTCTCCCCAGGAGCTGGAGGAAAGCAGGTAATGAGTCAGTGTTGTGTTCACAGCTTGTAGTACCTCAAAATGGTGAAATACAATGATCATCTATTAGAATTAAACAAATTCTGTAGGATAATTTATCATTTATTTAAATTAAAAAATGCAATGTATTTTGTCATACTGTGGAGAACTTGTTCCCTAAAGCTCCAAATGATCTCTTGATATTCATTAGGTGCATACTTAATCTGAATTATAAAAATAGAAGAACAAAGCACATCTATTTCTATTTAAATGTATCATATATGTAATTTATAATCCACATATAAATACAGTGAACAAGAGCATTTCAGCAACACTGCAGGCACTGATCCCACAAACTGACAGCGTGTGTACTGTGGTTAACCTGACGTGTCTCGATAACATCCTGAGGAAGCAGAGCTCTGAAGGGACTGAAGCAGCTAGTCTCATCTCCGTCCAAGTCTGACCCCAATCCGTCTGATTGAGATGTTGAGCTTCCCTTCCCCCTCTGAGATCATATCTTAATAATGGTCATAGCAATATCCTGTCATGTGTGGTGTGCAACTGTTTATCCTAAAGTGTATGCATGTTTGAGATTAGTGAAAAGAGCATTGGTCCAGTTTCTCTGACATATCACACTTCTTCTAAACTCTAAACCTACTCTGCTTGACCGAGGAGTCAGGACGCCTCCGTGTGTCTCAGTCACTGCAGCCTTGTCTCGTGAAAGATCCACACGTTCTGTCCTTTTGCTTCCTCTGACAGCGTTTTCCTTCCACGATGTCAAGTTGTTCCTCACCACACGGGGCCTGTGAAATGTGAGATTATTCTTGTCTGAATCGATCTTCACTCCACCCTCTCACATACAGAAATGAAAAAAAGACCGTGGAAGACGTTTGCGCAAATGATAGAAAAACAGAAAACAGATTCTGTTTATCGTTCCAAACTCCTGATTAATGTTCTGTGTCCGGGAAAAAAGTGTGCCCACACAAGTTTTCCGAGTAAAATCACCTGTTTTAGTGTCTCTAAATCTGAACAAAGTAAAGAGACGAGGTGTGAACGAGGAATGCACGTGGCTCAGGAGTGCATAAGCTCCATTGTTTAACAGCAGAACAAACTGTGCCAAGCCTGCCTGCGTGGTGCTAATGAGATATTTATCCCAGGAAGCAGATGTGCTGGTTGGTAAGGACGGATTCGTACTTGAGCAAAACGCATATTGCACAGTGTTTTCAGCTTCACATGAAATCATCATTTTACAGGCTAATAAACGCTTCCATGCCTTTCATCCTCTCTGCAATGACTTCGTCTTGTTGCAAGTTTCCAGCAGCTTAGACTCAAACAGTTAGTTTAACAGTTAACGTAAGGCCGCCCCAACTTGACATTTTAAGTGGAAAATAAACATTTAATAAATAGTGTATGATGTAAGCATTTATAAATGTTAATATATGTGACAACACTGTTGTAACTGTTGTCAGTGGAGAAGCAGAGACAGAGATTTTCTCTCTTCGACAACAGGACTGTGTCAAGCAAGAAAAATCTGGTCCCAAATAAACATGGAGCTCACGTTACAAACAGACGTGTTAACCAAACAGCAGACAATATTAATGTGTGTGTAGAACACACTCCTAGCCTCTGATGAGGATAAATGTAGTCCACAGAGTCAGCTACAAACGTCCCCCCCGGGATTCACCAGAATAAAGAAGTCAACATGGAGGAGGGCGGACAGCCAAGCAGCTCCACTGGACAGGGGAGGGGGGAGGCCGAGCACCTGCTGAGGGAACACAGCACCCTGCAGCAGCCTGGGTAGGGTGGACATCTAGGGGCCGTAATTGGCGGGTAGGGGCAGGGGAGGACGGAGGGCCAGTCCAATGGGTCGGTCCAAATCCGGGTCAGTCGGTTCAAGGCTTTCCATGGAAACATACTACAGCTTGATATCTACGTGTTTGGACATGTAACAGGACTTTTTTTTTATTTTCATTGCAGAAAACAAGTTATCACTGTCTTGAAATGCTTTTCGTATATTACTCTTTAGTTTTTTTTTTTCTAAACATATTGTCTCTTAAGACGGATCCAATTGTCTCAGGGGCTGTATACGGCCCAGAGTCCGGAGGTTCCACACTCGTGCTCTAACTGAAGCCCCATGACAGTCATTCTGAAAGTCTGCACATTCTGGTTTGGCAGAGTGGTCAGCTGGGTGAAGTCAGTCCCAGTTGGATGGTGCTTACGATTACCAAGGAGAGGCTGTCAGTGACAAGGTCTGCCTGGCCAGTAACACACCGTGCTGTGGTAAAAGGAGAGCAGCTGAAATATGTCTCAGAGGCTTAGTCTATGTGTGTGTGTGTGTGTGTGTGTGTGTGTGTGTGTGTGTGTACATGCTCATCTGGAGATTATGTAATTTCATGCTAAATAGGTAAACCCAACCAAACCGATCATCAATATCTTTGCTGTTCACTTTATATTGTCAATCAAATGGTTCACTGATCAACTACCACAGTATTTTCACCTCTATTGTTCAGTAATCTACATCATTATTTCAATAGAAACAGTATTTATTAACCTTAAATAAAGTTGTTATTCTCAAAGTTCCTGCTGCTGGTTAAAATTTCAACACAGACAAATAAAGATGAAATATCATCATCCTCCGTGTTTAATAATTCTTAATAAATAAACCAGTGTTTAATACTAAATACAACCTCAGGATGTGAGCACATTTTCTCATGAGGACCGCTTGTTTGTTAAATGTTTCCAATATTATCATTCTCCAAGATGATATCACTGACTTCCTCCCTGCAGAAACACCATCACACATTTGTCCTTGATTAAATCTCAGAAAAGAAACGTCCTTCAATCTGCTCTTTCCACAAGAAGCATTGCTCACCAAGCAGATTCATATCACCTGACGAAAGCCAGCGTTTAAGAACTGACTGACTGGCACAACCTCAGCTCCAACATGCTCCAGATAATTTTCTCCCCAAAAGGTGGTTTGGCAATTCAGTGCGATCTCACTGATCGTATCTGACTGGGAGTCAAATATTTTCATCATTTACCGTCAATTTCTTCAGCATTTATTCAGAAAACCGTGGTCCACCAGAGTCTGGAGCTGATTAACTGCATGGCCACAGAGCTTCAGGTGCCAAAGATTAATTTGAAAAACTCACAAGCTTTTTTACTCTGAACTTTTTCCAGAGTAAACACCCACAGGATTTTTAGTCTGTGTAGTTAGCCCTTGTTGTTTAGGAGAAGATTGAAGTCAGCACAAACACAAGTCTCTACAAACAATCTTTCTGGTTTTTCCTCTGTGGTTGTTGTTGCTGTAATAACGTACATGACTTAGTGGAATTAGGTGGTAGCAAAGAGGAAAGATTCAGTTTTTATTCTATTTCATCTGTAAAAAATGTTTGATGTGCAACCCTGAAACTAGGGCTGACATGTTTAGCCATATCGTCCAGTCTTACCTCAAACTTTCAAATGAATGAAATCAGAGCTAAAAGATCCATCAACCCAACCAACCAACCAACCAACCAACCAACCAACCAACCAACCAACAACCCACGCACCAACCAACCAACCAACCAGCCAAACAACCAGCCAACCAAACAACCAACAAACCAACCAACCAACCAACCAACCAACCAACTCACCAACCAACCAACCAACCAGCCAAACAACCAGCCAACCAAACAACCAACCAACCAACCCACGCACCAACCAACCAACCAACCAGCCAAACAACCAGCCAACCAAACAACCAACCAACCAACCAACCCACGCACCAACCAACCAACCAACCAACCAAACAACCAACCAGCCAAACAACCAGCCAACCAAACAACCAACCAACCAACCAACCAACCAACCAACCAACCAGCCAACCAACAAACCAACCAACCAACCAATCCTCCATCCTTCCATCAATCCATCCATCCATTCATCCACCAGAAAAACATCCATCCATCCACCCAGTGCTACACTGCTTATCCTTTGAGGTCGGTGGTGGGAACTGCAGCCAATGCCAGCTGATAGTGGTCGAGATGCAGGGAACACTCTGGACATGTCCCCAGTGTATCACAGTGTGTCTCTACATATAGAAACAACCACCATTCACGTTCACATTTACAGCTACAGTCAATCAACCTAGCTCTTATCCGCATGTGTGTGCAATACGTTTTAATTTTTCAAAAATTTTAGAGAAACATTCATCATTATTGAAACATCAGTTGCAGCCATAAATTAAACCCTCACACATTTTATGTTTATTCCCAACATTTAAAATTTCTAACCAGCTGTCAACTCGAAATACAAATTTTCACCTTTCATGTTGCCTCCATTTTTAAAGACAACAAGAAGAAAACACTTTTAACAACATTAGACAGGTTTCGCATTGGTCTCCGGGTTGGCATTGGATGTGAGCTACACAGCTGGCTGCTCATCTGTATGTTATGCAGCCAGTGGAGCGACGGCCCCGAGGCACGGCTTTGATCTGCCATATCTCTCTCTCTTTTACCTGCCGGTAAAAGACATCATTACAGTGTACGTACGACACCTGAGCAGCAGACACTACACCCTCACCCAGTAACTTTATCCCAAGGACACAGGAGGAAACACTTTCTTGTGTTTTGTGTTACAGAATGCTGCCGCTGGTGCTGGAGGTGGAAAGCAATAAACACAGAGACAGACACGATTCCCAAAACATGAAGTCTGTCCTGAAACGTCTGCCAGAGAAATTCTGGAGGGAGGCAGAACAAGGACGTGAGTCATTTTCTAGGGAAAATAATTAAAAAAATATATACAGACACAAAAGTGATTATGTCTGCACCACTGGGAAAATGCTGAGCTGAGTGATCACATTCAGACGATCCACCAGCAAGACGGCTGACTCCTGAAATATGACAGTGAAAAATATATTTTATTCCCAGCCACGTTGAAGGCTTCAGCTAATTTACATACTAACTCAGCTCCTCTCGGGTCAAGGTAGTCAACTTTTAACTTTTCACGATGGATTCATCTCAGGGGGAAACAAATCACATTACTATTAATAATAGATTAAAACAGCAGAATGAGTCTAACTCAATGCTGGTAACTAGTGTAATAGAGTCTGTCAGTTTTCCCAAAGTTCCAATGAATTTGGCAGAACACAAATTATACAGTCAGAAGAGGTTTAACACTCGATGATGCCTCCTCCTTGTTTCAAGGCAGGAACAGTGTCACATTCGATCATTCCTCTCCTGCCTAGGATGTAGAACCTCAAACTCTTCCACAAGCCGCCTCTCACATGCTCTGGTTTCGTGATTGTAACATACTTTTGACATTAATGAGAAAAGTAAACTTCTGCACCTTGTCTCTGCTCCGTTTATAAACTTTTGGAAAACTGGCCCGTGTTGGGAGACTTTGACTGATCCCAGGCCAGTACAGAGAGAGCACACTCCTAGTGGCTGTTCCACTATACGCAGCTGAAAGCCTGAATCAATTGCAGAAAATCCAAACGGAATCGTCTCTGTTAATTTTAAACAACTTAAAAAAAGGAATTGTTTACAAAGTAGAACGATAAACACAATGACAAGTGTGTGAGTTGTCGTGCGCGTATGAAGCGTCTGTTGGTCGGGGCTCAGGACAGAGAGTCTCCATCCAAAATGTGTCTTAATGTTCTGCGATGAGACTCAACAATCAACAATTGTTTGTCTGGAAACGTATCCACCCCGAAGTTACACTGAATCTTTCGAGTTACGATGATAGTGTGCGCTGTCAGTAACAAAGTTCAAACCCTGCTGATTAAGTGCAGATCATCTTTTTTCCAAAGATTCTTGGAAACATCTGGGGACTGAGAGGGGCAATATAAAGACGGATGTTTACTTCAAGAGGATCATTAAACCTGCACGTGCACACACCTCCACAGATGCATACACACAGACACAAGCACACATAGCATTAGGCTCCGCAACCATTACCTGAATCACTGTGTTTTTTTTAAACCAGATATAGGTTTAGTTTCTATAAAAACAGTAACAGTCTAATCAAAACTAAACGGACATGTTTGTGTGTAATTCATCTGTTCTTCACTCTAGAGGGAGCAGCAAACTGAAAAAGGCAATAAGGAAAAAGGCTCAGAATAACAGGGTGGGATTGCATGTTTTAAATTCTTTCAAGATAACAAAAGCGAGGTAGCAATTATGGCACGAGAAAACGAGCACTCTATCTGAAAGACTAATGGCAGAGGACCATTTTTGGCCACGCTCCCCTCTGTGCCATTTTAGAAGATGAAACTTGGCGTCTGGCGGAGATGTAAGAGGAGGAGAGGCGGGAGGGAGCAGAGTGTCTGAACCAGTGATGTTAATCCCTCCAGAGTTTCTACTGTAAAACATCCAGCTGCAGCTCAAGGTAAACGAGGAGCCAGAAACAGAGCTGCCCTCTTAAAATGACTGCAATGCATTAATTCAATCTTTATAATATGAAAAGACCCCGATCGAAGAACAAGCACCGACTACTAAGACGCCACTTTTTAAAAAACAACACATACTTTATAATGTACAAGCATCTTGCCAACATCTTGCACTGCAGCAAAGACAAACATTATTGACTTTGCATAATGGAAACAGACTGACTTCATTTGAAAATACCAACTTCAGACAATTAATTCAAACCATATATTCAAAATAATCACTCCGCTTTATACATTTTAGCTCCTATTTTGTCCTGTTGTGTACTTTATGTATATTATTCTACTATATAACTATAATTTAACTACCCTGCCATAAAGGTAGCGTTTTATAATACAGCTTTTAATTTACAGTTTAATTTCCTTGTATGAATCATATGAATCTTATCGTAATTCACCTTCCGTCTCTGTTGATGTTGATTAAAGGTGGACACAGATCCATCAGACAACAACAGTGCATATTGACTATAAGTAACACAAAGTAGTATTAGTAAAAAAAATGTAGCATCCGCTTTTGTGATATCGAAAAAATGTAAACTTGGATGGATTTTTACTGAACTTAGTGGGGTTAAAAATTAGAAGGGTATTGAGCAAATCAGTCAAAGGTCAGGCTCAGGGTCAACAAAAATATGGTCCTAGGAGAGACTATGTGAAATTCGTATCAAGCAGAGAACTATTCCTGTTCATGGTATAACATGATAAGTGAGGTCCTTAAAATTAAAAAAAATCTGAAATTACGTCACGCATAGTTCAAGCAATGTTTTTGTAAAGACGTCTGTGCATCCTTTAGGACTTAGACAACAGGACGCTTAAATAGATTTTGTCATTTGTTATGTTTCCTGTGAACCAACCCTGTCTTTTATTCTAATTATCCAACCATTATCTATAAGGGTTCACATTGTGCGAGAAACAAACAACCGTTTACTCTCACATTCGATTTAATCACCACTAAGTGAGGCAGAGAGCTGGAAAACAACCCACAGGCAGAGCATCATGATCCGCACAGGGAGGCAGGGGTTACACAGTGTTCAGAACTCACCCACTGTGCATTTTTTAAAAGGACAAATACCCCTTCATGTATCAGTGGTAGAGCCCACCTTAATCAAATTAAAATGAAAAACTCCCCTATCGGATGCTACAATCTTTATCATGTGACGAGAGGAGAGCGAACAACAACAAGACGGAGGATTTGATGTCAAAGCAAATGACAAAAAGCGCCTATTTGGCAACATTTTGGATTTAACCTGAATGCAAGGAGGGGACCTTGTCACAGCGTCTGGTCGTGAGACTTCAGCATGTGCACAGCGAGCGTGAGGCCGCCCACAGTTAAGAGTAACACGAAGAGATGAAAGTGAGCGCGGTGCAGATACACTGAGCTGACACATGTCGTCTCTTGTAAAAATGTCCCAGGTTTCATCCCAACTTCACAACCTGGTGGGAAAATGTATCCAACCCAGAATCCCAATTGGCATTTATAGAATATGATCATTTCTTTCTTCTACTTTCCATAAAATTGAGATGAATGATTTAGTTAACTGTAAAACACATTTGCTGCTGCAAATTAGAAGTATTCATATATGTAAATATACATGATTTCTAACGTGGAGAACTGCCCTTTCCTCGCTTCTCGGTTAAAACTGCTCCCGGCTGAATATGACTCAGAGAGCAGACAGGGAGGGAGGGAGGTCTGATTAGAATACTGTGAGTTTTGGCAGAGCTCACCCGTGTTTTCTTCTGTCACTGGGACTGACTGCAGTAAGAGCCACTGACTGATCCAGCCACTGTGGCTCCCAACGCCTCAGAGGGGTACAGGCCGAGAGACTTGCTCCTCCTGTGTCTGACGTTTGGGAAAGGAAATAGAAGCGAAGCGAGCTATCCCCCAGCTCCTGACACGACACGTCAAGTGCACATGAACGTCCGGCAGACCGTGAGTGCAGAGAATATTAGAGGGGAGAAGAGGAAGCCCTGTTTGAAACAGTAGAAACTATATAGAGAAATATTTTCTGGAACAAACAAGCAGTGATAAGTGAAATTTCGTTTGGTGATCCAAATCTGGCCTTGACATGTGAAAGGTGAATGAATGTGCTCCGTGGGAACATTGAAAGCCAGATGGAGTCACAGTGACACTAATAAGCATGCTCTTGTAGATCCAAGTAAGCTCGTTATAATTGATATGCCCACATGACATGCCTCTGCTGGCCCTGAACACTCACCCCATTCATATGACACAGTCTGATCAGCTCTGGTTGGCAAGGAGCACAAAATAAACACTTTTCCCTCCTCAAAAACCACAGAAAGTGAATCGAGACAGAGCCTGAGAATCATTCAACCTTTTTAATGTGCTGATAACTGTCTGCAAGGTTGTTTTTCTATGAAGAAGTCAAGAAGGCACGTCTGGATGAACCAGCCTCAGTGATGTATCACCTTGAAATCATTTTTGAAGAGAAATGTCAAAATCTCCTGCGTTGTTTGCTCCACAATGAACCGTGGAACCAAACAGCACATGATATTTTGTAACTGGAAGGCCACTGAGCGTAATGAGAGCTGTTGCAGAGCTCGGGTCCTGCCAAGTGTTGTCGTGCTGCACTGTAAATGAAGATAAATCCAATTCCCTGAAAGTGTGTTTCAGGGGAATATGACAGCTGGACTGGTGCTGTTTTTCACAGAGGGACGTAAAAGTCCCTTTGCATGACAGAGAGAGAGAGAGAGAGAGAGAGAGAGAGAGAGAGAGAGAGAGAGAGAGAGAGAGAGAGAGAGAGAGAGAGAGAGAGAGAGAGAGAGAGAGATTGCATTTGCACAGGCACAAATCAAACTGCAACAGGCTCTGTCTAAATACTGGAGCAAGGAGACAAACCTGAGGTGAGCAGCAGCTCGTTTATTTCACACGCTGATGGAAAATCCATTCAACCATTTGGAGAAGAGAAATAAATGATAACAGGCAGACGAGAGAAAGTTGAAGGGTGCTTGTTAAAGCACCGCATCGAGGAAAAAGTCCCTAATTGATGTAAAAGCCACTTATTCCACTCACCTATCAGAATGACGATGGAGAGATACATGTGTTGCTTTCTTATATAATCCATGGCTCCTCAGAGAGTCGGCGTGGTGTTTGGCACCTTCAGGTCCTCATGGACACGCTGAAGAGAAACGCAACACAACTCCGGATGCAGGGGACACACGCACCGAACACACCAATGCGCACACACAGAGAGAGAGAGGCGCGCTCCTCCGGACAGTTGTTTCTCCAAGTTGCGCACTGTTACTCATTCCAGTGATGATGCTGATGCTGCTGCAGCTCCCGGTGACGACACTCCCCTCCACTCCCTCTCCCTCCCTCACTCTGAATTAGTCACCAGTCAGAACAGCTCTTCTTCTTTCTTTTTCTTTACAGGCTTCACTCCGCCTGCTTCTTTTCCTCTATTTTTTTGTATTCTCAGACGTTATCCAGATTGTTTTTCCAGAGGGTCTTTATGTGAGAACACAAGTGTTTGAGAGTCAGTTACTCCGGACATTTTCTGGAACTTTTCCAGCACCCCTTTGGAAATGTCCGGAGAAAGTCCCGGAGTGGGCCTATGTAAGAATAAAGCAGGAAAATGTCCGGAAAATGTCCCTGTATGATCCCAATGGGAGAATAAAGCAGGATAATGTACGAAAATCATGTGTTTTGACGACCTTTTTTAGCATGCTACAGAGCAAAAAAAATAATACAACATCACTTACACATAGAAAAAGAGGTCGTTTTAAAAAAACGAGACTGTAGAGCTTTTGGTGGTGAAAGTTGATTAAGTAGGTTATTATTAGTAGGTCGATTATTAGGTGGATTTAACGCGTTATGTTCTGGCGTCTGTCACTCATATGGATATTCTTCTGTTATTAAAGGTGTCAGACCCAAATTATCTCCTGTTGAGATCACGTCTGAATAAAGGATTTCATAAAATTTTATGGATTTTAAATTATCTGTGTCTTTCAACATATCTCAGTGTACACTTCCCCTAGATTAATGAATTTGGTAGGCAGATATGTTATGCAAACTAAATCCAACAGGAAACCCACATTTTTGATTTTGGGTGAAATTTCTATGCAAATATAGGGTCTGTTCTCTAAGAAACGTCCAGCAGAGGGCAGTGTTCCTGGAGAGACCAACGGTTATTTCCTAATGACAGAAGATCTTGTTTTCAAGTAAAAGAAGATATAATATAGATTGTGTGACATATGTCCTTTAATTTTAATGGTGCATGGAAAAGTAAAATATTCTTACAGGAGCTTCAGGGTGATGGTGTTATATATTCTACACTCTACACTCATTTGCCAGTTTAGTAGGTACACTTAGCTAAAATTATGTGGCTTTTAGAGTGAATATTATACTGGTGTTATCAAAGTGGCATTTTAATAATTGTTCGGTTAAGTAAGATCAGATGATGTCCATATGCAGTAATCACCTGAGCAAAACCAGAAAAACTAAGTTTTATTGGTAATGTTCTGTTCTGTAACTGGCAAAGTGAATGCAGAAATAAAGCTGCAATGCTATATTTTGGATAAGGTTTGAAGGAGTTTACTGTGTATCCATTATGTTATATTTCTAAACATTACTATGCCATCTCAACTACTTATCATATCTGAATTGTTTTTAAACAATTGACTGCGCAAATCCACACAAAACAAGCTGACAGGTTTCCAAAAAAAACAATAAATGTTTCTGCTGCTTTTAATAAGATTATATTTGATTTCATTCTCTTGTGTTTTTGTTGAGAACATTTGTCTCGACACGACTGGTGTTGATGGATGTCATCTTTGTGTGCGTCAGACTATGATCATCTGTGAACCTGTCAGTCAATGTCAGTTTGAGGAAAATATTTCAAGGTCCTAAACTGCACGGCACGTCACACTCCTGATGTACTAAGTGAGGAGTTGGAGGAAATTGGCTTCAGGATAAGAACATGGACCAATTACAGGAGAGTGGTAACATCTTCTTTCAATGGTTACAAATGGCACTGATGTCACTGCAGTGATAAAAGCACCACAGGATATTTCAGATCTCAACACTGTCAAAGAAACATGAAACACCTAACAACCCGGCTTTCCAGCCAATCACAGCCATGTGAACAACCCACCATGCTGGGGAGAAACAGTTAACAGGTAAATAGGTGTAAAAACATAAGCCTGTAGTTTACAAGAATTGCTTTCAGCCACTGATGTCCAGACATTTCCCTGAAAGAATAAATCTGTTTTCTATTGCCACTGTGTTCAGCTTGTTTAGGACAGGAAATCAGGCATCAACGTCAGTGAGACAGGATGAAGTTAGGACTGTACAGATAAGCCCTCAAATCAAATTAGTTTTAAAGATGTTGTATTAGCCACAATCATTCATCTTCAAGATATATTTTGATGTTGTATGTTATACATTTTGTTGACTTCTGTAATTTCCAACAATGTTCAAATCCAGAAAAATCCCCAATTTCATTGAAGGTAACAGGATGTTTCATTTTGGACGCCTTTTAATTGCCTAATAGCTTTTTACCTGTGTCTTTGCCCGTGTCTGCAATCATTTTCTGGGCAAGCAACGTATGATGGAGGTAAAACACACTGTTGGCCACTTTGCCAGTCGGCTGTTTTCTACCCATGGTTTGTTTTGGTCACTCATCAAACAAGGTCTGTTGATAATGTTTTGATTGAGAGACCCCTAGTGGCATGATGTGTGTTCGGCGTTTGCTCTAATCAGAATGATAAATACTTTATTGATTCCCGAAGAGATATTTAGTTTTTTGCAGTTGCTCCAGCTTTGAGAAATGATAAGAAAAAGATAGCAATGTAGAGAGTGTGTAAAAATCTGCACGTTGGAGTGCAGGCGCAGAGCTGCAATGTACATTTTCAAGTGGATATTATTTGCATATAACGGTTAAAGATGTAAATGTTAAGATAAAAGTCATGGCTGAGGTCTTGCTCATGTCCCACCCTTAGAAACCCCCGTATTTAAGATCTCCTACTGAAGAGCCGGTCTTAAAGCATGGGAAATGTAAAGACGGAAGAACACCTATATGACCCCATGTGCTCTGAACCATTAAAATAAATTAAGATGTTAAATGGCTTCATGGGGACTTGGTCGACTTTACCTGGAACCATATGTCAGCTGTAAAGTGACAGATGCAAGGGTTCCCCTCCATAGAGGCAAATTCATGGTGTTCTTATACAACTTTATCTGAGGAAGAATGTATAACGTTGCTACAAACTGTGATTAAATATACAGACAAGGGAAGAAACTAGTCTAGGCGTTTTGAAATGTAAAATGATGGATATATCTGTGAGAGGGGATAAAGGAGAGCTCCCTGACTGCTGCGGTTTTCAGGTTATCAGGGCTCAATCAGTATAAAGCTCTGATTGTGACTGATTCTTGTTCTCCAGAGACGTATCTATCAAACCGACTGTTAGAGCTTCAGTCAGACCTGACCAAAGAATAACCTCAGACGTCTGCTGTTCTGAAGGAGAGCTCCTCTTGTTCGCAGTATGGAAGACAGTCGTAATTGCCTCTCAGCACCCAGCCTCTCCGTACTTTTTATTAGATCTTTGAATCTACATCCAACGTAAACACCACTGGACTTCTTCTCATGCTTCTAGCTTCACTGCTTCCATTCAGAAGTGAAGCCTAACGAGGTTGAAAATAAAAAACAAGTAGAATAAAAACAAATAGGTGTCAGATTTGATCGAAGAGACGGTTCCTGCAGCTGCTTCTTCAAAAAGACTGAACACACGCAGCAACTCGGCTGAGATCAAGGTGAGATTTTCGTTTCTCCACTTTGGTCAAAACTTTTTTTATTTGACAGCTATTGTGGGTGAAGCTGCGTAAACAGCGCACAAGTTAGAGTTAAACACGTAAAAACACCATCAACATTTTCTGGCAGAGAAAAGCCAAATATATTAAAGATGTTATCCTCCCTTTTTTAGATTTCTGCATCATTTAGTTAGTAGGCTTCATCGACCAAGAACCAGATGCAGCAGGAAAACATTATTCCAGTGATTCAATGCAGTCTATAGGGAAAATGTTATTAATATTTAGACGATATTTATGAATCCAAAGAGAAGCTGCAAATAAAGAATTTCATCTATGACATAGAGCAGGAGCTCATTGGCTTTCAAGTCAGTAACACAGTAACCCACAAGGTCGGTGGTTTGATCCCCATCAAAATTGCAGTATATGAACGCTGTTTAATAAATAAATAAAACGCTGCAAGTAAACGCGCTGTAGGAATGTCTGTGTGACTTTGTGAGTGTGACTTTTACTGTAATTGTTGTTTTCATTTTCTATTTGTCTGCCACTTATTTTCTCATCTAATTGATTCTTCTGGTCTTTAAAAAGTTGATAAATATAATCTACACTTCCCATACTCCGACAAACCATAAAAATCATTTGCACACATTTTCAGATCATCTGAAAATGTAGCGAATAAATAAAGTGTCCTATTGTCATTCAAGGACGGACCCAGCCATAGAACATACTGTTCTTTATTGTGTAAAATCCACACATAAGTAAACAGACAGACACACACAGGGATGGCACATTACAGGCAAATCACACAAGAAGCAGAAGTCAGACCAACAAACCAGCGGGAGGAAAATAAAACACAGGCCCAGAAAAAGGGCACAATCCCAGTAATAGAGAGCAAATAATAATAATGGACATATTACATTGACACCGAAGAGGGAACCATTCTAAGTGGCTCTGTTTCCTGGGGTTGTCGCGGTTGAATATCATCAATAATGAAAACCGCAAAACACTGTTGCAGAACACGTTGTCTTTACTCAAACAGAGCATCGGCAGAGATTCCCCACACACAGTAGTGTACAAAGAGAGGCCTGTCCTTACAGTTGAGCTGACACTAACCCACAAGAGATTTACAGCCAATGTCCCAGTCTTAAATACCCATGGAATACCCCCATGATGCTGGAGAGAACACAAACACTCGCTAATACTGCAAAACGTTACACATTATTCACATACCGCTATCTTGTGTTCATTTATCATACATAAAGAACAATTATATAAAGACCTTATATAAGGATATTTTCCAAATCTAATGAAAAAATGCTTTCACTCTGGCCAACATCCATACGGCATGTGAGCAGTGCACGACACCACCTCGCTGTTGAGGCTGAGGTTCGTGTTGTTTCTGTGGTAACCTTGGATACAGACAAAACAGATCGCAGCAGATCCAGCGTGGCTTCACTGACATTCGATATCGGAATTAGCTCCAAAGTAAAAACAACTGTATCCAGAATCGTAAGTTTCAGTTTTTGCGAATCTGCATTTCTCTTCCGGGCCCAGTGGAGCAAAACCTAACAGAGCGCAACTCTCTCTGTCTGTGAAAATGAATAACATGCACACACATGTCATGTGAACGTCTGACTACAGGTCACTGCTACATTGCTGCAGTTCAACTTCATCAGGGCCCAACAACAGTTTTCAGTTTTGGCTTGTGACGTAATGATATGATAACTTAGTCTGCATGTCACTTATCTAAACAAGGTTGCAAAGTGCTTCAAAAATGTTTGGGGTCTTTTCTGCTTTGGATCTTCCTGATCCTGTCTAATTATATAAGATGTAATAATAGTAATCACTGAATCAATTGACTTTGATTAATCTGTTGGTCACTGTGACAAACACACAAACAATTATCTCCCGCTCTGCAGATCTTTTAAATTGAGCTCATTGTTTCTGGGCCACAACTGAAGCCTGGTGTCTTGACTCATTAACTGCTTTCATGTGTCATTTATTGCTGAATAAGGCAGCTGTTTATTCTGAAGGAGAAGATCCCATAAACTCACTGCATTCTATACGTCCAGCACCGGGGCAATATAAGTGGCTAGCTGGTGAGTCCAGTTGAGCAGAATTGAAGCCAAATATCCTGGATATGAAAAGCAGGCATCTTGCGCATTTTAAGTCTTTACTGTAGCAATCTGGGATGGAGCCACTTTAGCGAGGTCCTGCTGATACATGTGCTTGACCAATTGTGAGTGAGTCAATCACCTCATGTTTTATCTTCAAATTATCAAAACAACCACGAGAGAAACCACCTTTGAGAAAATCTTATTCTCAGTTGTACTTGACTGTTAAGTTTGGTCCATGTCCCATCCACTAACATGGATGAGGCAGGATTTATGATGCAATGTCTTCACTTTTGAAGAGCTGTCATTTTGTTCAGTGGGATGTTCGATGTCAGACTGGACCTGTAGAAACGGTATTTGATTGGTTATCGCCTGCGCTGGAATATTTGCATAAACACAATTTAATTGGCTGGCGGCACTGCAGCATGAAAAGTGGAGCTTCTACCAAACACGATGCAAGCAAGTCAAAGCAACAGAACCACAATGCAGTGTTTCCTGAGAAGCCTCCAACATGGTCATGTGAGTGCTCCGAGCCCAGCTCCTCATCTCAGGAGTTCTCTTAACGGATAACACGCTTTGCAAATAACTACATTATAAGCAGTATTAACTGTGAAGGGAAATTCTTCAAAAACCTCATGATTCTGAGAGTTTTCTCAGTTTTATCAGATGGAGCAGAGTTTTGTATCAGGAAGCTTCATGACTTCTGCCTCTGGAGTGTTTCTCTGGAGTCTCTTACTGCACTTCCCTGAACTACAGTCTTGTTTTGAGTCTTGAACCTTTTTATTAAGGAGAGCTTTATCAGGTCTCGCTCCAACATCTGGTTGTGGTCTTGATGCTCGCTGTGAGGCATATCTGGGGTCTTCTGCTCAGATCACTGAGATTACCTACTGCAGGCATTTCAGGCTCTACCACCTACAACATGCATCCTGTCTTACATTTCTTACTAATGTAACAGTGAGTGAGCTGAGGTCATCACGGGCTCAGGGACCCAGCAGCCATCTCTCTCTCACCATGTTCCCCTGACTTTTGTTTGAGTGCATATACCGTCTCTCAGGATGAACTCTAATCCAATCATGTAATTCAATTACAAGAACCTCATTACTTTGAAACTCCGGCAGAAGTCCAGCTTTGTGTCAGCTCATTGCATGACATTTCCACTTCCCTGAATGCAGCGTGGATTGTACGCAGCAGGATGGGTGACGGAGGATGAGATGGAGAATTATAAAAATGGGCTTCTTCATTCATTCATTATTTTGGTTGTTTCACTCGTGTTAATTCACAACACAGAAAAACGTGATTCACAATCAAAACTTATGGTAAAATCGTATTATTATTGCCCCATTCTTGAAACATGGATTACCGACACTAATAGATGGGCAGTCAATTGCAGTTAGGGTCCATACTGTGAGTCTGGAAAATGAAGAATCAATGTGCGATATAGCATAAATCCCCATAATAAACAAAGCAATAACTTAAAATATTCAAATTTTCAAATGTTTCTTTTATATATGTTTTTTTACTTTACTCGTTAAGATCCATATTATGTTGTTTTTACACAGTCTTAGTTTACAGATGCATTTGAAGACACTATGTCTGTGTGTAGGCGTGAGCTGGAGAGAAAGACAGAGACAGTCAGGATGAACTGAATGAATGAATGAATATATATATACATATATATATCGCCACACAGACCAACCGAGGATGGACTCTGCCAATATCGTTGATGGATGATATTCGTCCAAACACAGCCCTAGAAGTGAATTCCACAGTGTGACGACTGCCAACGAAACACACATCTGCTTTAATGCATCTGTGCACAATGATAATTTAAATGAAATTTTCTTCCATGGTCCTCATCCTCTGAACCAAATATAAACAACTTTTGGAGATGTTCTGGTACGTAACTCAAACAGTCTGTTGCTCTCTGGAGTCCACGCCATTGAATAATTCTTACTGCTCTTTCTCTCGAGAAATCCACGTCACAAATAGTTCTTTTAAGATTCGTCTGACAGCTTCACATCATAACAAAGGAAGAAAGATATAGATTTTTTTCCCAATATTCCCTTTGAAATTATGTTGAAGCTCATAATGATCTGTTTGTGACCTGACTCCGTGAGAAGATCTTCTCTTTTTTTCAAACAGTTTGTACATGTTATTGTTTAAAAGTTGCTTTCACTTTAAAAAAATCACTGTGAAACAAACGACAACAACTTGTGTTTGTGTTTTCATTTGATGCAAATGCGCACTGGCCTAGTGAGTGGTCTAAAAATTGTCTGAGTCAAATCTGTTTAGCCCGAAGAACAATGATGTACCAGGTTTTTCTGGTTATTCCAAATAACTCGATGTTTTAACAAAATTTCTGGAAATGGTGCTTGACGTATCGGAAAGATCTGACCCTCTGTTTGCGTTCGATCACTCGCCAGTGAAACCAAGAAACCCAGATTGAAAGAGGCTCTTTCTGTTTACAGCCTTGGTTTGAAAACTCAGCCTGAAAAAACCCTGTTAATATTTTATTGCCTGCAGTGTATTTTTCTTTTTACATACCATCCTTTTGCACATATGTCAAAGTTCTGGGTCAACTGTGCGTTCTGTGGAGCTGGACACTTGAAACCCGCGGATTCATTCGATCACGTAAATATCTTGATCCTTTGAATGCAGCGCTGCAGCCCCATCCCTGTGCACTCAGCTACATCTGGTTAATTTTATGTGGCATTAGGTGGAATATCAGTGCCAGACTTTTTACATTAATCCTGACCTGAGCGGAATTACTCTCCACTAGTGCAGATGATTTTGCAGATTGCTTTAAACATTTACTATTTATGAAGTTATTTCCACATTCAGAAACGTTTATGCAGCTGATGACTGAGCACAGCTGCCCCAGAAAGACGAAGCATCTGGGGAATGAGTCCTCATGTTCTATTATTGAATTGACTTGAGCTGAATTATTTCCCTTGTGCCTATCAACTTATATATGTATATATATTTCCTTTATACAGGATCCACACAGTGATGTTTAACTTCTGTTTTAAAACAAATTTCAGGGGCTGAAAGACCTGGGATGCCTTTAAAACTGCAGTAAATTCCTGATTTATTGACACATGTGTTTCCCATTCACTTACCGCAGGTTTTTTGCCTCCTTTAAAACAATTACAATAGACTAAACATCACTGTATCCATCACTTTTAACTTTATTAGCTAACAGATAGATGCATTGACAGATGTTGTCATGCAGCGGTGAGCGTGTTGTTTACCCCCAGAGTCGGCAGGAAGCAACTCGCTCTTGATGTCTAATGTAATAAATGTGAAATACAAAGCTGTCTGGGTCTATTAGGAAGAGTATCCTGCATTGCTAGGTGGTGTGTGTGTGTGTTTTCCTCTTATCCGGGGGCCATCGGGAAGTGTCTCCCAATTTACTGTGTCCCAGTCACTGTAAACAACTCTCCCCGGGCCTCGTAAACTTGTGCTGTTAAACAAAGTCCTCCGCAGAGATTTGACATGACAGCTAATGAACCAAAACGCATCCCTTGTATCATCTTCCTGTTACTCAACAAATGGGACCTGAACCATTGCTTCCATCTGTCTTTACTGGTTCTGTCTCATTGGGTCAAACTGTCTGACATGTTGACGCAGTAAAGACCAAGAAGCTCACATTCCTTGTCAGTGCCGGCTTGCACAGGAACCTCATTTAAGGCAATAAATATCACATTTCCTGCTTGATTTTGTGCACTTTTGCTCAAGGCCAGTTGATTTAAACTCCTGTGGGGACATATAAGTCAGTGTGTGTGTGTGTGTGTGTGTGTGTGTGTGTGTGTGTGTGTGTGTGTGTGTGTGTGTGTGTGTGTGTGCGTGTGTGTGTGTGAGGGAGAGAAAGAGATTAAGGCAGATTTATTTAAACGAAACCAAACAAAAACTAAAAAGTTACAATTCTCTGGACAATTGTTGTTCGTTTTGCTGTAGGAAATTTGGAGGCAGACATCAGATCTTGGCTTGAGAGGTAAAATCTTTGGCTGGATTTAATTTCGTCCCCTGTGGCAAAACACCAATGCCTGAAGAAAAATTCTTAAATAGTTGGAAGTGCCGTTGGAAGAACCTGATGCAGAACAAATAACGAGGTTATGCTCTGCACAAGAAGGAAAGTTTGGCGAAAAACAAGTCAAGGGGAGTTGAAATAACTGGAGATGGGCGAAGAAGAGAAGATTGGAAATGACGAAGAAAACAGCAAAGTAGGACTGTCTTGAGCCTAACTCAGAAATAACCAGTAAGATCGGATTTCCGAGACCTGTGTCACCAGCTTGGCTTTTGCTGTCACCCAGGCTTTTCAACAAATGAACCATTAGCTGTTAAGCATCAGATGTTTTGATCATCTCCTTGAAAAACAGTGGGTCACGGAAGCGCAATGATTCCTGGGATAGGTTATCCAGAGAAGGATTTTTAAAAAAGGATGTTGGAGGAGCCTGTGAAATGAGACAGGCGCGTTGTACCGCAGCCGGTGTTCCAAGCTAGCCTCCGAATGATGGGGCCCCTGAATTTGGACACAGGCATAGAGATAGCAAAGAGAGGAAGGGTAAACTAATAGAATAGTTTCATAAACAGACAGACGCCAGGATTGAACCCTGTCATCTGATTCTCCTTAAGAAAAGAAATTAGCCCCAAAAAACCCCAAAGTTGAACTCCTGATTCTGTTTGTACGAGGCTGGAATGAACCACTGGGGCAGAAAGTTATTTGAGTGTGTGTTCCACTGTTTATCAATGGTCAAGTCCAGGACCGCAATCAGATCTCTGGCTGCCGGCTCTTCCATGCTGCTAATCAGACTAACCACAACCGTCTGAGGAGGGAGAAATGGATTTTTGATAGCAGAAAGAGGTAATCAAGTTTGATGAGTCAGAGCAGCAATGGTCTTCTTCTTGTCTGCCTGGTAATCAGTTAAGTCCTATCTCTACACTCTGTGTATTTGCAGAGCCGGATAGAGTCCCAGAGTTGGAAACAGCTCATATCTCCATTTCTATTAGATGTGAAGGTCTTGGCTCCGACGTGAGCTGCATAAAGTAAAATTCATTATGATGTGTATGTGAGAGGAATATACAACATCAAATTGCATGAGTACATTTATTACCCATATTTAGACTACAGGCCTCTCAAAACTAAATAGTTTTTCCCAGCATAGCGTCCTCTGCAGAATTCCACATGATAGCCGTGTAATCACAGGGAGGTGTTGACCTTTGAGCTCACAGGAAATAACAGGTCATCTCTTCCCATCAGATACTCTGATACCAGAGCAATTTAACAGAAGGGTCTGTTATCACACAATAGTCATTTTAAATCTCTCCTCACAGTGTAAAACATGATGAAAAAGCCATGAAGGTTTCCATGTGTTTGCTGTGGCTGCACCAAAACTAAAGACCAACGTTTTCAAAAGCTTTGTTTTTAAGTGCTGCTAATTTGACAGATTTGTTTCAGCATAATTATTAAAAGTGACATTTCAGAGCGTAACTTCCGATTAGATGAGTGTATAATGTTTTCTCTGCTGTGAAAAACACTGGTTAGAATTTCATGATCTGATTTAGCAACTTTCCAACCATAAACACAAGGGACAGGCTGGTTTTAAGTCAGAGGAATAAGAAATAAGATAAAAATGTGAGACAATGACTTACTGCTCCGTGTAAAGCTGAACAACGTTACTTCTCAAAATGTTAAATAAAAATATTTAACATTTGGAAAAGAAAAATAATATAGAAGACTCACACGTCTGTCATGGTGGTTCCCTCTGGCTCTATACCTGTTTGTCACTGTCAGGGGGAACATGCTGTTGTCGAGTCATCGCTGACAAGCATCATGGCGACTGTCAAGAGAAGCAGATGCAAAGTGTCTCAGAAAATGTGACAAATAATTATAACTATTACTATTATTCCTATTTTGAGGTAAGTGTCAAGCCAGCGTGTAAGGCTTCATAAGAACTGGAAAAATGAAGCGAATCTTGATGATTTGCGTGATCAAATGTGGTTGGATTGATGTTCTGATGCCCAAACAGCATCTTTCACAGGAGAGACAATGTCATGCAGGCAAGCTGTGTAGGCAAAGTGATGGCTGAGAAGCAGAAAGCTTATTCATGAGGTTTAATTGTGAGGAAAGTGCCTTGTTGCAGCTGCAGAGCTGCTAAAACCACACAAAATCTAATTTGACAATGTGTGCAAATGCCGCAAAACCCCTTTCTGGCATATGGCAAAAGGTTGGTGGGCATGAAAAGTAAACAAGTGGAGCTAAATACATTTGCAACCCTATTCAATGTCAAATCAGTTGATGTGCCAGACACACAACATGAAATCATTATGACCCAAAGCAACAATCAACTCAAGGCAAAGCACAGCACCAATAAACTGTCCTGAGGTTTTTCCAGTTTTGAGGAGACATGCTCTGAAGTTTGTTTCATTCTCTGGTCCAACATGTTAATGTGAGTGGTTCTGTACAAACCTGATTCCTGCAAAGACTTAATCGTGCTCTAGTGGGGCGGCTGTGGCTGAGGGGTAGAGTGGTCGTCCTCCAACCTGAAGGTCGGCGGTTCGATCCCCAGTCTAACCCATCTGCATGCCGCAGTGTCCTTGGGCAAGATGCTGAACCCCGAATGGCCCCCCCATAGAATAACAAAGTGCTGCGAATAGATGCACTGAATGAATGTGTGTGTGAATGGGTGAATGTAAAACTGTACTGTAAAGCGCTTTGAGTGGTCATCAAGACTACAAAAGTGCTATATAAATACAAAACCATTTACCATTAGTCTGCCTTGGCAAAGAGTTGCAATTCCAGCCACTGCATTGGAGAAGCTGCAGCTATATACTCGATGTATTCAGTAACACAGTAAAGCCTTCAAGGGAGGTTTTCAAATGAATTGCACTTGATAGGAATAAGCTTCTCCACCAGTCCTTCATTGACTAGATAAATAAGCACTTGTTGATAATTCTTAGTACATAGCGTGAGTATCTTATTTTAGCTCCTGCTTTCACATCTCTGCAGTCCTGAATCTGCTGTTTACCAGACGCTTGTGTCAATACTCTGCCTCATGGTCAATGGGAAACTCACAGTCGGCCTTGGACATAATTGCAAATAATTAGAAACTGGTCAAATAAGCTTGCTGACCTGTTCGGGCCTGTGCAATTTGCAACAAACAGCTCCATTAAAACATCGATGGGAAGCCATGCCAGCATTTCACTGCTTCATTAAACCCCACTTCCCCCCACCACCCCAGTGTGGCTTTGACTGTGCGGTAAAAGCTAATATACTTTTCTACCTCAGAGACATGGGACAAAATGCCTGAAAAACAAATGTATTAAAATAAAAGATAATTGTATAGAAGCAGAGATTGTAGTGTGTAGAAATGATTGTTAGTGCCGACACAGGCCATCATACTCGTTGGAGAGGCTGTAAAGCAAATGACAGAGTCAGTTGCTCCCAACATGTTCCAGATCTTTTTCAACCAGGCCTTCAGTCCAATGTCCAAGGGAGCACATGTGAGAATACATGGAAAAAAGTCTGGAAAATTGCAGCTGGACTGAGAAGGTTTGTTGATGACATTTTCGAACACGTAACAGATGTAAAAAATAAAATAAATAGCTAACAAAAGACAAATGTTTCTGGATGAAACAAAGGTGCCATGAACGTATGAGATGTAGACGGAGATGGGAAATTGGAAAGAAAACAAGATACAAGAGCTTCTGTTGATCGGGACTGTCAAATGTATACGTGCTTTCTGCAGTTACATTTAATCATCATGGCCTCATGGATGCATGGATGCTCTGATCACACTTGACTGAAACCCCCAGAGATGTTATTGTGGTTGTTGTTGAACATATTTGTCCCACACATTCTCCTTCTGCCATCTTCACATGGGAAAGGCCAACTCTAGAAATATATAGATATATTAGTCTATTTTTCAAAAAAAAAAAAAATCATTTATAATCATAATAATATCTATTTGGTAATTGCTCAAAGATGGCACAATTTTTTTTTGTGTCAGAAGAGTGGCCTATTATATTTGGGATCACATGAAAGGGCTGAAATGCTTGAAAACGCTGGGTAACCAAAATATAATAAAACAAAAAAGCTTGAAGACAAGCTGCTGTGTTAAGTGTCAGTGTTTAAACATACAAAACAAACTCAACAGAAGAAAAAAAAACATAAACACCATTAATATCCCAACCACTGTGTCATAAAAACATCTACGAGGGCTGCCTAATGTTTCCTCACAGGGGACAGTGGTGATTTATTATCTTGCCTAAAACCTGTAGTCAGCCAATGTGTTTAAATGACTGAAAACAAACAGCCGAAAGGAAAAACATGTTAACAATTAGGCCACTGTTGTTCAAACTAACACACAGTTCACGGGCCACGGCTGCCAACTTCAGAGTTCAGCTCTGAGTGCAGGTTGTTCCCCCGGGGAGGGGGGGGGGGGGGGGGGGGGGGGGGGGGGTCAGGGCGGTGTGGTTCTTGGGGTCTTCAACAAGAAAAAAAAACCAATTGCAACACGAGAAGTGGACGTCCTGTACCAGACAGACTCAATTTGACTGATCACCTTACAAAAATGATTTGTGAAGTAACATTCGAAAATGTGGATTCAATTTTGCTTGGTGATTAGTTTTGGATCAATAATCTGTTATCCATCATGTCCATCGTTAATGCTGACATTCACGCAGGACTCACAGCTTTGTGTTGCGATTTCTGCCTTGATCGTCGTGACGAAAACAACCTTCAACTAGAGGAAGGAAGAAGCCAAGCAAGAAGTCAGTGAGAGGAGGCATGTGTGGAGAGAGGCTGTGAGATCTGGGCCAATTGTCAATGAGTCAGTTGAAAGCATCGGAGTTCTACTGTGAAGGACAATGTGTTGATGAAACACGAAGTTTAGCCAATAGCTTTACGAAATCACTCATATCTTATGTGTGTAATCAACAGGTTCTTTGTGTTCTTCCTGAAAGGCGAAGAATTATCCTGTTTGGCTCTGTCCAAAGGTAAAAAAAAATAAATAATAGCACCATCAAATATTATATATTACGAGTTCTTAATTCCATTGAAACAACAACAACAACAAAACAAAAAGAAAACGGCATTTGTTTTTACAAGGGGTCTTCTTGGGCTGCGCAGTCCAAATGAGACGGTCGGGTCATTGAAGGTTTTCACCAGCTTGTCCTGCTCTTACCGTTCGATTGTCCCTTCTTTGATAAACCCTGATAACTTTGTGAATGAATCCTGGGATAAGCCCGAGAAGCATCCAACAGCTGGATCCTTTGTTGCTCGGGATTGAAACTGCGCTTTTGTCGGTCGCACTTGAAGGAGCCTTTGAATTGGGGAAGCCTACTGGTGCCACTGTGATGGGATCGGTCTTCAAATGCAGCCTGGAAAGGATGCAGCTCCTGAGTTTAAACATAGCTATATTAGCCACTTGCTTTCTATTTACTACACAGACATGAAAGTGGTGTCAATCTGTCCATATTTCCCAAAAGTATCAAACTATTCTCTCACACTTTTTTCCCACTTAGATTTCTATTTAAAATATTGTTCATGTCCATAAAGTTTAATGCAGCAGGATGAACTTGTTTTAGTAAGAAACGTCGCAGTGTAACAAATTTATAAAAGCTGACTGTCGTTTTTCTTTCCATTAAGGGAAATGAGGAGGGAATACGTGATGGCACTGAATGCAGAGAGGGATCTGTTTGTCCTTCACCTCACTAACCTCTCACTCCTTGCCAGGATTTAGCTTTGAACAGAGCAGAAGCAGTAAAGAGCAGTGTATTGCTGCTGAGTCAATACAATGTGTGTGTGTGTGTGTGTGTGAGAGTGCGTGCGTGCGTGCGTGCGTGCGTGCGTGCGTGCGTGCGTGCGTGCGTGCGTTTGTGCGTGCGTGCGTGTGTGTGTGTGTGTGTGTAATTGATGCTTAAAATGTTTGGCACATGTGGTCAGGTTGTGACCAATGTATTTCATGCTCACACAACACTGCATTTGAACTGATGAGCCTAGTCTGCCTCTGTTCCTACTGGATCAATGAACCCCCCCTGAAACCATGACATGTTCAGTCTGACCTATAAACCAAGTCATTCAGGGCAGATGTGTGTTAACTGTTTGTTTTAAGTGACCAGTTTTGAAGAGCGGATGCTGGAAACTGTGAGGTCCAAATTGTGTGAATATTCGTTTATCGTAATTTGTGTATACCTTTCTTAGGTTAAAGCTGATTTGACTTGGAAATATAAGAATCGATACCTTTTTTTATTTAAATCTCCTTAACCCTCAGCTAGAGTGAGGAAAAACTGCCGAAAGAAAATAAAGCATAATCACAAGGGGTAGTCACATGTGAGATACCCCCTCCCAGGAAGGACATGTGATAGATGTCACGTGGAACAGAACACATCTATAAAATATCAATATTTGAAAAAGTCCAACATAACGTAAATTGTAGCAGAATATTCAATTAATGATATTGTAATAAATAGTCATTTTCAAATTGTAAATGCAAGAAATTTGTTTCTGCCTTGCATTGCCAGCTCTCAAACAGAAATGTCCGCTGAGATACATGTCTATTCTGGTTGGGAAATAGCTGCAGCGTGGAAGTGCTACATCCACATTTACGAGTGCCCATTCATGTTACATCCTCCAGTCAATCATCCCATCACACGCGGGACCCAGCCACAGAACCAGTCGTCATTGAACTGAAAGAAACGTTCCGGCAAAAGGAGATGCAACTCGTGTTTCTCCATATGTGATGTACGCACATGTATAACTTAACCAGGCTATCAACAGCCGGAGCTCAATTCCCTCAGTCGTCTCATCCCTCTGGACTCAACGTTTACAGCATTTGCATATCCATTCAGAGCAGAGCCAAACAAATCCCAGGAAATGTATAGTCTATACCCTGCGCCTACAGTAGCTGGTTAATCTGACAGGGACGAGCTATGCAAACATGCAGAATGGAGCATCGGAAAGCCCTGTCTCACTGTGCCAGCTTCATGAAGGGGGGGGGGGGGGGGGGTCCAGGATACATCCAGCACCCTGAGGGACTTATTGAGAGAATGTCTAGGGCTGTTCTTTCTACACGGACCTGACAGTAATGCTACAGCTGGTGTGCATTTCATTGTCTAATGTGTTCTGGAGGAATGATGGACGAGTGCAGTGATGAGCTCAGAACAGTTCTTCAGATCCATCGCTCTCCTCCAAGCTCGGAGTCTGGAGGTCAGGTTTTTTTATTTTTCTGGTGGAGATAATTTATGATGCCTTGGCTTCCCCTCCTCGGGGAGAGCAATAGACATTCCTGCTGAGACGAACTCAAGCCAAACATTTTGTTGGCACGTATAACTTTAAAACAACGTCAGCCATAATTTGTCACCCTATCAGTCTCCTCCTCATCCTAAAATGACCCAGTGATTGAATCTGGCCTGAGTCAATTCTCTGACCTGATCTAGGAGCCCAGTCGACTTAAAGAGAAATTTAACGCATTAAGAGAAAATTGGCAGAAACAGTCAAAGTTGAAGGACAACAGTAAGTAAAAAATATAAATTCATAACTTCAAACAAAGTGATTTGTTGTGTTTTTGTTTTGACAGTGAATCCATTTTAGAGTTGTTGATATATTTTAATCTGGAGTGAACAACTTCCAGACCAATGTTGTCATGACTACATCTATTTTACTGTAGCTTTCCTTTTCCCGTGCAAGTATTTAAACAGTAACAGGTTGTTTTCGTTTCTCAGGGCTCTGTGTTCCATCACATTTCATTTGAAATAAAATAATGGATCCGATATTCAGGCGCAGTTTCAGCTTTAATTTCAGTAGGTTCACATCCATATAAAAATAACTGCATGGGAAAGAGAGAGCTTTTACCCACTTTTCTTCTCCCCGAACATGTCCACCTATTACGTATGTATACGCATACGCAGCTCAGAAGCATGCATACCTTTCAAACTACATGTTTGAATCTGTTCTGGGAACTGTTGTTTCTGTCTGATGTGCGGAGCGTTTCTGTGAGACAGACCTGGGAAGCTGTGGAATCTACAGGGTCCGGGGTGATGTGACGCTGAAGTGTAATGCACATCTGCTCCTATGGAATGTAAACACAGCAGCACACACGCTGGCACGCAAACAGACACACAAACACACACACACACACACACACACACACAGCAGAACGAATGTGCTGGTCCTGCCAGCTGGCGGGGAGTGAGTCGAAGCCGCAGGTAGACGACCACCTACTGCTATCTCCCCTGTCCAGAACCTTTTTATGCCTGAAGCACATCTGAGCCAGGCTGCCGGAGGGAGATCTCCAAAACCGAAAACAAATCAACTTCTCCAATTCTCTAATTCACAGATTCTCAAATTCACAGAATGAATTACACACCATGGGAAATTTAAATGTCTGGATGAGGGGATGAGGATAATGGGAAGTCGGGGTGAAATTCCAGATTTCCCAGTGTGTGTGTGTGTGTGTGTGTGTGTGTTTGTGTGTGTGTGTGTGTGTGTGTGCTATTGTACAGCTATCTTTTTGGAGACCGGTTAGATTCTCCAACCTACGGAGTGAGGACATTTTGGGCAGTCATCCTTGGTGACCCCCTTTGATGGACTGTTTGGGGGTTAAGACTTGGTTTAAGGGTTTGCGTTAGAATGAGGTTTAGGTTAGGTTAAAGGTGAGGGTTAGGCATTTAGTTCGGATGGTTAGGGTAAGGGGCTAGGGAATGCATTATGCCAAAGAAGGTCCTCACTAAGAAGCTGTACAAGTGTGTGTGTGTGTGTGTGTGTGTAATCAGCTGTTAACAGAAACAAGGTCATGATTAATATTTGTGTTGTCAAGTAAAAATACAGGATGAGGTCTTGTCTTTCAGGATTAGGTCTTTGAAGGTAAAGGTTTCCATTAGGGATTATAAAGATTTGCATTTGATAACAGAAGAGATAGAGACACTAATGCAGGATGTGAGAGTTAGGTATCGCAAGCAATAAAGGATTCACAAAGTAGATCATTTTGTTTATTACAGGTATGAAACTTTATGTGAGTTAACAATCCTCAGTGTCGACTGAGTTTTCAGGTTTCTGTGGGTGAGGCAGTGAGGTGGAAAGTACTAGGTTTTTGATGGGTGCATCAGGAAAGGAAGCAACTTCACCACCTGGGGAATAACAATGCAGGAAATGAATGAATAACTATGAAACAGGTCCTGCCGTATATCTGTCATATTAAATTCACAAGGCACAGAATCATTCATCGAAAGGGCGGAGATGGGATTCAAAAACACAGCGTAGTTACTGAAGTAAATAGAATAAACTGGAAGATATCAGTGAAAAACAGGGGGTGGAAATAAACAGAGCAGATGCTAGATGAAGATAAAAGTATATTTCTATTCAAACTTTGGTATGAATTTGATTTAAATCTTTCAGAATTAGAAACTATATATCAAATATATCATTGCTTAATATGGACAAACAAACTTACAAAAACAGCAATAGTCACCTTATGAAACCAATCGCTTTTTTAACCCACACAAAAGTGCCTTAAACCACAACAAACCATGAAGGGACTTCACCTAATGGAATGATCGATGGATAGCATTCTCCAGATCTTCCATCATAGTTTACCTTGGCATATATATAGGCGGTAAATTTACATCTCTCCTAATTAAACTTTCACCGGTGGAGGTGTGTTCTTACATTACGGCTCATGTCACCTACCATCACATTTCCTGTTGTCCCATAGACCCATGCAGGCCCCCAGTCATTGGCTGATGGTTTTGGACTCTGGTGTCTGGCTCTACCTTCAGGGGAGACCCACTTTACCAGCGGACTCCGGAGTGTACCCTCATTCACCAGCACCTGGCTGCCCTGCCTCCACAGGTGTCCAACCAACACCCACTAGCTTGGGTCATCCTCTTGAGGGGTGCTCTGCCATCTGCATGAGTCGCTCCGCCTCTGGGCATTCTGGGAGATACTTAGGTCTCCTGCTCTCCAGCCACCAAGGACTTGTGGACACCTGTTCTGCTGATCTCATCTCCAGACCCTTTCCACTTGCCCTATTGGACATTTTTTCTAACATTGTCTGGAATCCATTCCCTGAAATGGACGGGGGGGGTCAGACTTCCCACTCACCTGCTTGTCCTCTGCATACACACATCTGTTCCTGGTTTCCAATCTGTCCTGCACTGTTTAATCCAGCCCTCTGTCCTCAGTCTGTGTCTGATCTTCATCGTTTTTTCTTCTGGACATGTTCCCTGGTGTTCCTCGAATGAAGTATCCTTTTGTCTGGTTCTGCTTGTCTGCCTGGACCCTTTTTCCACCGTTCTTCCACTGAGCCTGGTTCTCTTTATCAACAGCCTGGCTTTGTGTGTCTGCACTCAGGTCCTTTCCACTGTGTTTCTGGAATCAACTGTGTTTTTCTTTCTCAATAAATCTTGTTTAATTGAGTATTAATAGTCCGATGTGTGACCCCTGATCTATGGATAATCTGAAGTTTCTTAGGGATTGAAACAGATTAGATCAGAAACGTATTTGTGAACAGGTCGCGAATATAATTATTGAATGCCGCAACTACAATGACACAATCACTGTACTGGTGTGAAGGTTGCCTCTGAGTCAGTGGTGTAATTTGGTTGTTTCCAAAAGTGTGGAAATGTCAAACACCCACACACTTCAAACCTTAGCCATCAGAACCAAATGCTTAACCTTAACGTAACCATGATCTTTAACCTTAAAATACCTCAGTGTTATTCGCCACAGTTACATGAGTCCCCCGTGTGTCAGAGGGCATTTAGGTTAGAGTCCCGACCGAGACATGAGAACAAGCACAGGAACACATACACTTAATTCCAAAGTATGATCATCCTGTACATCCTGCAAACACAATCAATATCTAGCTGTGTTTTAACGGCCACGTGTTGTGTTAGTGCACCACAACTCACTGAGGGCTCTGAATAGATAATGATTAAACAAATTTCTTTTTCCAAGTCACTTTAGTATTGATGGTTTTAATGGATTTTAAAGCGTTTACTCACACACACACACACACACACACACACTGTGTCTGGTCTGATTAATTAGTGGGCACTGACTCGTTCACTCTGACCTCTTGTATCAGACAATCATTGTCCTGATTGTAGGTTAATGGCTGTAATGGAAAAGCTTTATTTACACCTTTTCCATTTGCGTAAATGTAAACGTTTTTATCTGGCTGACAGGGGGTAAAGACAGAACAGGATTGTGGGTGTTTGGATGTTTGACTCATCACTTACGTATATCAGCAGTGCAGACGTGTTCAGATTATAGAACTGGCATCAGAGAGGAGGTTTTCATTGACGTCGAGAGAATTCTGTTGTATAATCTCTGTGTCCCCAGTAAACTCATTATGTTCTTTTACATAAACTGCAATGAAATCGAGTCGTATAAAACCGGCAGCTTTCATTCACTACAACTGTTATATTAGTAATTTGATAATCCCTTTAAAAAGGAGTGCGAGTAAATTAACCGAACCCTCTGTCTACACAATTGCGGATATTATGCAACAAACTTTTCCGTCTGTGTTTGGGCCTCTCGTCTACACGGAAACTGCGTTATCACTATAACAATGAAGATGAAAATGAAAAGCTCCTTGTAGGGGCTATAAGTACAGATTTTCAAAATATGATCATTTGGAGAACGATAACATCACAGCTTTCTTGGCATGTGCCCACTGTTGCTTGTGTTATGAGTGTGTGCCAAAAACGACAACAAGGTTGTCCACATTTGGATTGCACTGATCGGTGCGATTACAAGTTTGCAGCTAAATTTAGCATCACTGCATCATATCGCCTCCAGTCACGGGCGTCTGCCTCAGCCAATGTTACTCGGACCACAGCATTCTTCTCTGGTATTTGACAGATCATTAATGTAGATTTTATCGCCACCTACTGGCCTGGCATGCTTGTTTGAGCGTTTGCGGTGGTTGTTGTGTTCTCGTCCGGATGGAGATAACGCTTTAAAAATTTAGGGGAAGATATCCATCCAAAACAATATCTATACATATCAATATCCTTTGCCCAAGTCGGCAGAAAAATAACTTGTTTGCTATTTTCAGTGATTGAAATGTCTGTAATTGATATGCTTTGACAATAATTATAAAGATAATTCAGCCTTTTACTTACCTCTTCATATAGCTGGATGAATTTTGCTTGTGCAGTCAAAAAACGAAGACTGCACTGTGCTACGGGGTCACTTCATTTCAACAATCAAGTGACGATTGATCAATCATCAAGTCTTTAAAAGATTTTTAAGGACTCATGAACCCTCATGAATGTATCTGGGCACATTGAGGGTAAAGACAAATCTGTCAAGCCACCACCATGAACCCAGAGGACGTTTGAATGTGATGTGTGATGAATATCATGCAAAGGGATTCCACAAGCTGCTCGATTTCACTACGAACAATATGACGTATCAACACAAGGAATGTGGGGTGTTGATGGAATATTCTGTGGTGTAGGCTACAATGTAAATCCAGAGGTAACACAAGCAAAACCCTAAGTTGCTGAGGAATGTGACTCAGTTTGCAACTATTTCAAGCAGTGATAACAACGGTGTACTCCGCAGGTTAATTGCTAAGATCTGGGAATGTGACAATATTGCGGATTACATAAAAGTCATCACTTTTATTTAAAAAATGTATTTAGTAATTGTATGCCATACGAAATGTTGCAATAGTGATAACCCAACTTTCTAGTTCCTCTATTTTTTTCACTCATTGTTTAGGTTTCACAGCGTTATGGATCTGGTTCGCTTTCACGTTCTCATGGCAGCTACAGGTTTTCAACTGAAAGACATCTGATAACCTGTGCGTATGCTAGCTGTCCAGCACCAAACAGCAAAGCAAAGCTAGCAACATAGCGGAGCATTTACCAGCTAAGAGAGAGATATTATCCTAGGAGACCAAACCAAAAAAATATAGCAATTTCATCTTTCATCAGGGAACAAACATGAAAAACAAAAAAAGAATGCTGATATTTATTCTTGTTTCTGTTTGATAGGATGCTAGCTGGTGAGCAAAGTGGATCGACTAGAAGGGTTCTCGTGGAATACTTCTGCCAAGGCTTACTAGACATCTTGCCAGAATCCCAGGATTTCTGGATTATCCAGAACCGCTTGGGTTCTTAGTTGGGTTATGTTCCCAAAAACCTCACCAAACATTTCATGGTAGTCAGTCGAGGAGTTTTAAGTAATCCTGCTGACTGACAGAAAAGCAAAACACAATATTAACATATTCAAATCCCTTCAAGTTTCTTTGGCTAGATTGTTACAGTTTCTAACAGTTAATAACATATTTGGCATTTGGCATGAATCAATATTCACTTTTAGTCATGTCTGTTTACCAGATCAATGTTACTCCTTTTCAGTTTGGCTCTAAGCTGCTTTCCACCAACTGAAGTAAAAATCTGGATCTTTAGCAACTAAAGGCTCCAATATTTCCAAATAGCATTAAAATGTCAAGTAGCTCTACAAAGTCGAGTGTTTCTCCTTAGCAGAGTCGATCGAATTTCCTGTCAGTTCATCACTGCAAGCAGCACCTATAACAGCACATACTTAAACTGTGTACTGTCTCTGGCAATCATCATTTGGGTTTGTGTACCTGAACCCGGTAAATAGGAAACTAAATTACATAACCTCAACAAAAAAAACAGATTCCTCCAATGAAACGCTTTTCTTTTTTTTCTCTCCTTCTCCATCTGTGGTGATTTCCTCTTCTTTATGTTTCTTACCCCAGCACTACTCCAAACACACACACACACACATCGCTGACAGCGGAAGTGGAGGAATTCTCGATGGCCTCAAGCTAAAATAACTCATCTCTTTAAAAAACTGCAGCCTCTCATCACTGGACGGGGCCAGAAAGAATAATCTGGTGAATCTCACTCTCTCGCTTTCATGCTGGGACACAAGGCCCTTTCAGATTTGCGCGTCCCAGCCCAGCTTGAGCGTCACGACCCTCGTTAGCTGGGGTTTAAATAATTAATCATCCCCTGAACTACAGAGAAAGAGAGAGACAGTGGACAAGCAAGAACAAGATATGAGTAGGCAACCTGAAGCAAACACATAGTGGAAGCCAGTTGGAACATGTGTCCAGCATTTGACGTAGGTTGAGGGTGTTATTGCGCATGAAACTGGTTTTATTAGGAAAATAAAGCATGTGTAACTGTAGACACAGACAGAATGTTTTCTTACTGGTTTGTCTCTTTACGATTAGCCCAGGGAGAGAGGGCTACTGGCTTTACAGAAGTAACACACACACACACACACACACAAGAAATGAACATACCAGCTCCTCAGCATTAGCATTATTGTATTCAATGTGTTCTTTTGTTTGTTTGGATGTATTTAATCAAATACAGTTAATTTACACATCACACACATATAAACATGTGTTAACACAGTAAAGCCATGCAAATATGTGAACTTCATATGCCACACGTACTATTTTCTAAAAGTCTAACATCAGCTGCCGAGTCATTTCTAGCCTTTGCATTCCGTCTCTTTTTCGTCTTACTCTCTCTCTCTTCTGGTTTTCTCAACCTGCCATAAGACCGGCTGTGGCCTGAAGGAGGGCTTTGTTAGCCAGACATCGTGAGAGCATCATGTCCTCTCCCTAATATAATCAGTTTCAGTGAATACAGCGCCTAAGGCATTAGGACCTGGTGACACTCATTTAGTCCACTTACATCCCAGCATGTCGGAGACTTTTGAGCGTTGGACCAGAGAGCTGGGAGAGTGACAGCTGTCTAAACAGCATCTCTTCCTGGTGCGGAAGGAACATTACTATGAGGATTTCCCACATACAAGGGGTCTCGAGCATAGAAAATCTTTCTGTATAAAGCTGTCAGAGTCTTTGAAGAAGACGGCTTATCTTGACTTGGGGTGCTCTCTCAATCTGCAGCTATCTGTCTGTTGACTTTTAAAAAGTTTCAGTGCGTTGAGCTCGATTTCGTCAACGTTTTTTAATGTGAGAGAGAGAAGAGAATGAGGGGCTCTCCGACCACACCGAGGCTTATTCAGCTGTTTTCATTTGATCTAAAATGTTCTCTTAAAGGTGAGAGAGGGACAAACAGCACATGTTCATTTAGCAGCTAGAACCATGACATATTTGGCATTTTCACATGAATACAACGTGTCCACAGTCATGCTAGTAGCTCACAACAACAATCCTAACATTCTGCAATTTTTATCAAGTTTACTTACATTGGCATGCTAGTTTGCTATCATTTGCGAATTAGCACTAAAGACAATGTGCAGTTTTGCCTGATGGGAACCTAATTTTGAAGGTATGTAGCTTAGACGGTATAGAAAGATAGTCATCATCATAGCTCCCTTAAAGAGAAGTCAAAGTGTCTTGATCAACCTCTGGTGGCCGGCTGGAGTATAGGTCATAAACCCCGCCTCCTCCATGTTAGAAGATGGGACATGGCATTTTAGGAAGTTCTTATGACCCTGCTATATGTCGAAGCACTCATTTTCTCGTAAGTTTGGTATTAATTTGTTATTTCAACTATAAAATAGAGCAGAAATGCCATGAAATGCCACGATGACTGCTGAGACCAACTTGATACCCGGGTCCATCCCTGATCACTGCTGCCTAGATTGACGCCTACAGGGCAAGATGGCAGCATTCGTATCCTTTGTATTTGTGGCTTTATTTCTGAACATCGGGAGGAAGTGGAGAGGTGTTTTCCATCTTTACAGATAGTCTATGGTATGGATTCATAAACCAAAGTATTCAACAGTATGACTTTTTGCACTGGAGATCACCAAAGTCAATCTTGGGCAATACGTCTGTAAAAATCATCATGGCAATCTATCTAATAGTTATTGTAATAGGAGCAACTTTCCCTTAAACCTACATTTTTTATATTTTTGCTAAATAAAAACTGAAACCTCAATAACTTTAACATTACATATTTTTTTGAAACCCATAAAGATAATTAAAGCTGAGAAATAATGGGCGCAAACAAAGGTGGGATCGATGATTTGGTCGACGTAATCAACCTTTTTAATTACAAATACCCTGAGGGCAAATCATCATTTATTAATACGCGAAGTCAGCCTCTGTCACAAGTTCTCTGTGATAACGAAGTACAGAGCGTTTGATCTCAGCATGTTGGACTCAGCCCTCTAACGATGCTCTCCATGCGATTCTGTAGCTGCGGTGAAAGAACTCCACATTTGAAGAAAAAATGGAAAATGTTATTCGGCTTCAAGGCTCACTTCATTTGATGTCAAAACCTGAACAAATGCAGTGAGAGAGTTAATGCTGTCAGTTTAGAAAGCGACACAGTGGCCAGGAATAATAGGCCAACTGACTCAGAAATATTTAATCTTTATAACCTTTCGGGAATCTTGGAAAAACAGCTTGAATTATTTTGATCATCATTATCATAAGAGACCTTTTTTTTTGCGTGTTCTTAGACATGGATCCAACATTGGATATTACAGTCACTTCGCTTCAAAGTATAACTGGACAACTGAAGAATGAAAAAATGTACTTTAGCTCTGGTTTGCATATCTGATGGAGCCTTTAATATGTTGAAGAGGGCAGTTTCCTTTGACTCAGCATGTTTGAGGACAAATTCCTCCAGAGCTGCCCTGGTCTTTTAATCTTTAATGATTGAACTCCTCATACTCATACTGACTTTCAAATATTATTAAAGAAATTCATGGAAGGGACACATCAATAACTCTTTCATCTTTGAAGAAATTGAATTTTTTTTGTTCATATTGATTACTATAAAGAGGGGATTATCATACTGTTATTGTTTTTTATAAATTTCATATTTGCCCATTTTGCACTATCATGCTGTCAAACATCTATAGTGTCTTCAAGGACTTTGGGTGTGTTTGTTATACCTCCATCAGGGAAGCGATGTTGCCATTGCTGTCTGTTGGTTGGATTATGTAAACAGACTGCTAGAGTGTGTATCACATTATTATTATTTTTATCAGAATCTTCAAATTCACTCATAATTTAAGGTCAATGTTGTGGAATAGAATTATAAAGTAGCATAAAACAGAAATACTCAATTGAAGAACAAGCACCTAAACATTACACATAAGTACAGTTATTGAGTAAATATACTTAGATACTTTCCACCACCAGTAATATATGCAATGGCACATATTATACAACAAAAAACTATTAGTGGAGACCAGATTTTTCATGCATGTACGAGTACGACAAAATGTGTAATGATAAAATGATAAAAGTCCTTGAACAAATAAGCTTTAACTAATGATGGCTTTGAAATCAACTCCTAAAACAGCTTTGGCTTAATCCATAGTCCCGTTTTTATCTTTGATCTCATCCTCACTGTCTGGACCCAACTCGGCTGCAGGGAGAAAGGCCACTTAGTGTGTTGGAGACGTCAGTGTTTGGGCTCCGTCCTTTTAAAAACAGACACTGATCGACTTCTCCGAAACCTGAGTTACTGAACCCCACCGTGTTGAAATCAATTCTCTCCTCAAATCAACGACGTGCAGGTCCCACAGCTCCCAGTCTGGGGCTTCTTGTTAATCCCCGTCTCTTCCCAGCTCTGCCACTGCTGGCCAGTTGGAGCAGATATTACTACACATCGCGCTCACACAGGCTTTCGGCTACAGGCATGTGGGGATAGATAGATGGATACTTTATTAATCCCGTGGGGAAATTTAACGCTTGTTGTTAAATTTTGTAGTTTTCCACCACATAAATCTTGAGATGAGCTCATTGTCAGTTCTGAGATTTGGAGGGGTTCTCATCGCACTGCGGGCCAGATCGAAGGGAGTCGCCAAACTGCTCCCTGTGGTCAGATCACCAGGAAACACCTCCGCCGACCCACATATGCATTTATCCCACATCATGGTGTGACCCTATGCATGGCACACCACGTCTATATCCATTTTATTACCCAGGTCTATCCACACAGCGGACCACACGCATATATACTGACTGGACCCGAGAGCCAAGATTGTTGGGAAAACATGGGGTTTAAATTAGATTCCACTTCATGCTGCACTTTTTGGCTCCGATTTGACACCTGAGAAGAATTTTAAAGACGGGGCTTTTATAAGCGGAGGATATTGAATCTTGCCCTCCGCGTTAATGCGTCTCTCAAAGCAGGAATTAAAACAAAGCACCCACTTTCTAGTCATTCAAGCTCTTTGTTTAAAGGTTTAAGCTCGGCGGTGTTTAATAGCCTCTCGATTACTTTTAATTTCCTGGCTTAAAGCAGCTGTGCAGAAGGGTTTGGTTTTCAGCAGTGTTCAAGAGTTCAAACTACTAACTGTTTCAAAAATGCATCAGCTGCCAGAAGATCGAGGCGTCAACGAGAAAGGACAGCTGCAGAAACCATTGCGATTTATGAATGGTTTGAATGGGAGTTAATAGAAGATATTTTAGGGCCTCACATGAAACGGCAAACTGGTTCCTGCCTTCCCCAGATTCAGAGTCAGAAGAAATGTGGATGGCAGACTGTGAACACACTCACGCACTCTTTAGTTAGTGATCATGTAAAAAAGTATTGGCTCGTTCAAGGCGGTTAAGTTTTAATGCCTGTTCATTTGTTTGTTTGTCAGCATGATTACCAGTAGCGGCGTGTATCTCCATTAGATACTCGTACAATGCAACTGGTAGGCCGTCTGACCCTGTGAGCAGTCAATAGAGAGGGTTTTCAAATTGTATTCGGTTGACTTCTGTCTAAATACAAATACTTTAAGGGTGCGGGGGTGCCGGCCAAATAAGAGTGTGAGAATGTAAGTCCTTAAACTTTTGGCAAACACGGAACCTGATGCGGCTCTTTAATCACCAGCCGCCTCCGACGATTACGCATAAACTACAACTATAAGACGGATTTCCACAGAACTCGGAGGGCGAGTGGGACACAGACCAAGAAAGAACCCTTTGAATTGGGCCAGATCCAGGGTTTTTTATTTGCTTTATTTTACACTGCCAGATTTACATGGCCGTTTTTCAACACTTTCATTGATTTCTCTGATAATTATTTCTGGATCTGAATGAAAAAAATGTGCGCACATAAAAAATGCGGCTCAACTGAATTTAAATGTGGTTTCATACGGGGACTGTCGGGCCTTGGCAGATATATGTGCTTCACTGAGTGCCATTCTAGTTTGTTTGTCAGCAGGATTGTTGAAAAGCTACATAACAGATTTGGACGAAGACGGATGGGGCATCGGCCGTGAAAGAAAAAATGTATATATATTTTGGGGCTGATCCAGAAAGAGCGGCGGAAGAAAGGTCTATGATACCAATCTAATCGGGGGATGCTATAAAGTGTGTTGAAACCTGAGTCATAGTCAAGTTCCCATGTAGTAAACTTTTTGAGTCACATTGGTCAGTTTTGCAGATGGTGCTGTTTGCAGATTGCGGCTGTTGCAGCAAAACAATTCTGCATGTTTCCCCATGATTGTGACCAAACACAGTCCAGATGTGAGGAGAACCGTGTGACCACTATTCTTACCCACAGAAGGTGCCATTGTCTTTCAGCCACTAATTACACGCTAAGTCATTTAAATCGGAATAAGAATCCAGAGCAGCAAATAACTCAATTGACCTTTTGTTAATTTAAAAAGATCTGTCGTTTAAAAAAGAACTGTAGACTGAAAAAAAAAAGAATCAGGTTAGTGCATCTTACCAGAGAAACAAACAAACAAAAGGATGAACAAACAACGTGACAGCCAGCTGTCTGGTGCCAGTCACGCTCTGACATGTCATGTGACAAGCTGCACAGACATCAAACCAAAAGGAGAAAAACAAATCAGTCTAATCAGAAACAGAAATTCACCTCACATCGCATTACTGATGGACTGCAAACAAAACGAGTGCGTTAGAAGGCCCAGATTGAAAATGTTAACCAATTTGTTTGTTATTTTTCAGATTGATCTTATTTTTATACATAGTGTCAGAGGGACTTTGTTTCCTGTCTGGAGGCTGTAGAAGTTTGTGTTTAACTAAAACCTTCCAGTTCAGCTGGAAAAAGATGGACTCCACCTGCTGCAGGGATTGAAACAGCGGCCATGTGACTTCCAGACTGTGTGAATACAATCTGAAGAAGCATCAAATATTCACACGGTGATAAGAGGGAAGGTGGAGGGTGGTTTTAATTGATGTCCAAGATTACTTTAGATTAAAATTACTTGCAAAGTTAATGAATTTATTCACGAGTCTCTCGCACTTGGCACCGCATTTGTATGGCAAGCCATCGTGGACAAAATATGTGTTTGTCAATTACATCATGTCAAAGAGAAAACGGCGTATGTGATGACTTATCATCTATGTGATTTTTTCCAAAAGCAAGAACAAAGAAAATGCAATTTTATAAAAGTAGCATTCGCTTAATTATCAGGACACGTTGAGGCCTAAAATTCCCATTATTGGATTCAATTATTTTTAAAGAAGCTAAGTGAAAACAGCAAAACTCCAAACAAGGGACTCCTTTGTGGTTACGTCACATTCCATGGAAAGAAACTCATGTTTACATTCATTTAAATGATAAGGAATATGTCACGTATTGCTATTGAACAGTTTTCTTCAGTCTTGCATGAACAAGCTTACCTTCATGCAAATAATTCTAAACCCTGGAGGATTATTTTCTACTTCTGGATCAGTACCTGTTGAAGAATTATTTGCATTTCTATCTTCATGTTGTTTCCTCCTGCTGTATTTGAAGCTGCTATGCTGCAGTGTTGCAGAGGGTCATTATAACTACAGCGGATCTGCTCTGAAACCACCGGCTGCAACCAGGAGGAGACGAGGAGCCTACGAAGAGGGTGAGATGATGAAGGAGTTTGCAATGCTTAACGAAATCAAATATTTAACACATATTTGCAGCTACGCATGTCCGAACCAATAAATCAAGGCAATCTGGACATTACTGGGGTGGGATGGAATTTTTATGATCCACGATAATGAAATCACCAAAATCTAATTTACAAGTTGCTTCTGGCAAATGTACTGCGTCTATTTTTAAATGCTTTTGTTATATTTAAAAAGAAGAATTAATTCATCCCCAGGACGGCTCCATATAATTTACACTCTCTGAAGTTACGGCCAAAATGTGCGATCATGTGTTGTGTTTAACAAGTTTGAATTTGAACTTCACCAGTGTGTTCTAACAAGCTGTAAATGTGATGCACTTCATTTCTTATATAACCGAGCACAATAGGGGATGTACGAGCACATGCACCGGACACGCATCGGCACCTTGTGGGCATTTTCCAAATCTGATTAAACGCAGATTTTTTTTTGACACAGCAGTCGCAGCTTCAATGGAAAAGCTAAAGTCTTTGTCAGTGAGGGTCGTCCCAGTGAGTGTTATTGATCAGTGACGTTCAGAGGGAACAAAGCTTCCTGCTCATCTGGATGCATTTTCTGTGATTGCTGGTTTTTGACCCCATAGTAATCTATGAAAACCCATTGAAGAAAAAAACCTGTTTGCTGCAGTTTCCATCAGCGTGTATTTGTGATGCAGCCGCAGGTGCTACAAAACTCGCTGCGGAGTTTACACACATTTGACATCTGGCTTTACTCACAAAATAAGACAATTGCAGGCACTTGTTAAGTAGGATATTAGTCTTTACTGTGAGATGCCAAGAATCGTACTGTGTTGTTTTTACAAATGTGGCGGAAACACAGTAACTCTGACAAAGTGCTGGTGTCACAAAGAAAAATATTTAATTCCTCCTATTTGCTTTAGAGGAAACCTCGCTGTGTCTGCACTTCATTACTAGCCTAGTTTGAATTTTGCTTTAAGCTGTATTTTGGTTCAGAGAGGCTTGAATACATTTAGAACACAAACATTTACCTAATTTCCAGGGATGGTCCTGTATTATTAACAGCCGTAACAGCAGGAACGGCTTCGTTTATCTGTTTTTCACAGCAAAAAGCATCTCAGCTGTGCAAGATACAGTCCAGAAACGGCACAGATTTGTCGTTCAGATCAAAATAAAGGGCGTGTCCGATGACGGGTGTGGGGCGGGACCACTGGCAGATCACGGAAGGTAAGACTACAGACCATCTTTTGATGATATCACACCCTCATTGGTCGGGAATGTCATCATGTTGCAGAAGATGTGATCAAATTCTAAGATGGTCTCTAGTGTAACGGCTTCTTCACTCAGTTCTGTCCGAGTCGGCCTCATGTCTGCTTTCCTGTTGCAAAGAAGCCCACAGAACATTCTCCCGTGACCACGTCGCCTCTTGTTCCAAACCATCTTGACGAGACACTTTTATTGTTTTAAATTATGGCCTCATTATCTCCCTATTGCCAACTTCTCTTTCCCAGAATTCTCTGCTCTCGCTCATCTCTCCTTCCAGTCCTACACGGTCACTTCTCTGTATCGTCTGTTCCTGGCTCACTACTCTCAGTTTTTCCCACCGTCGGCTTCACTCAGTCTCCTTTGACATCGCTGACGTCCTGCAGACCCAGCACCCCCCCCAAGCGCTTCGCCCTGATGGGAGGCAACTGCTCGTACATGTCGAACCCAAACTCAGAGTTCTGCTGGGGAAGACGGAAGAGCAGCAAGTGGTTCCTCATCACCTGGATATAAAGAGGATAGAGAGATGGAAGTGAGAAGAACATAGATAGTTTATTTATATAATATTAGTGTATTAGAATATCTACTTTTATATGATTAGAAGTGCTAAATCAGGTCAAGTTTAAGCAAAGCCAAAACTGTCTGAAAGGCTTTATTGAAAAACTGAATTCCTTAAAAAAAAAGAAAAGAACTCAAAGTACCTTCTACATGAAAAGACTAAAGAACGAGAGGATCTCCACACACATAATTAATCAAAAGACATAAAAGCACAACGGCTATTGAACATTTGTGACAAATGAAATAAAAACTAGGCTCCAAGAGCCATAGATGGGAAAAGAAAACAGTCCAGCCGTTCAACAGTGATAGATGTGGTTAAACAAGATGGAAAAACAGCAGGAAAGAGACTAGTCTGTGAGTAGAACGTGGAGAGTACATCTTTAGAACGTGAGAAGCGAGGGGAAAGATTGGTGCGATCAATAAACACCTTGCAGCGTCTGAAGATCAGAGAGAATGAGAGAGTGAAGGAGAAGAGTACCTTGTCAGCCAGGTAGTAGATTTTCCTCAGCATATCGTGTCGAGCTGCTTCGACCTCCTGGAAAAGGACGGGGAGATTAAAGATCAAACCCCTCCTGCATGAACTCGAGTGACGCACTGAAGTGTTTCATTTACGAATGTTTTCAGCTTCACTGCTCTGAAAGAATGCGTTTCTTATTCTTGGTTGTCAGCTCCAGAATTCACACAGATAAATAGCCGTTGCATACCGTGACGCAAATGAGTATTTATGAACGCGAGGAAGTTGAATTAGTGAGAGTCAAGTCTGTGGCTGCTCCACTGACAGTTAATCAGTAACGTGAGGATTACTTTTGTAGACTCATAAAGCACTTGCAATCCAATGAGCTTATGTGATGCAGAAAATGCACGGAAATCCATGTAAAAGTGCTGAGGCCCTTTCCACAAGTCCACGGTGCAGCTGCAGCACCTTCTGGGTCTGCTAAATCATAACGCATATGGAACTTTGCCTTTGGTTCCGCTGTGGCCAATTTAGAAAAGCCACAAAGCACAGCACTTATCATAAATACATAATCAGAACATATAAAGGAAGCAGGACAACAGATTCCATCAGGAGACGGCTTGGAGTCGTTCTAGAAGCCTTTTGGGAGCTGATTTTATAAATCACCAAAACGTTTCCAGCGCTGAAAGAGAACACTTATTTATGTCAATGCTGACTCTTTATTAAATTCCTTCAATTTATTTCACTGATTTCTTCCATATGTTATTTAAACTCCTGGACATGTGCACACATACATTCATACAGAAACCACTGAACAATAACAACATTGTTAGCTCTTTCGGGACATTTACGATTCTATTCGAGCCCGACCAACATGGATTTGATGTTAGGGAGGTAAGTTATATGTATAAAACGTATTTTCTGCTTCTACTTTTTAAAATATAGATTTTTTTACCCAATTTTCTGGACAGGGATCTGTACAGGACAGCCTACGTCTCACGTCTTCAGTTTAAGATAAAATATGGACAATCCACTGTGAGCTGGACATTAGGCTTCTCATATAATACATTAGGTTTAGGGTTATGATAAATAGAATAGAGTTCATAAATAAAGTGAAAATGAAGCAAGAACATTTTCAGCATTGCTTTGACAACTTATTTCACTTTTCAGGCTCCAGGCTCTGAATCTCTACTTCAGCCGTTTCTGCAGCGAATGCAGTTCAGATTTCCGCATCTTCAGCCTCTTTAGGTGCTAAATTTAGCTTCTGTCATTGTTACAGTTTATCTCGCAGGGTATTTGCAGATAATTAGCTTGTTTCTAGCAATTTGTGGATGTTGTGTTGGTTTATTTGTGTGCCATGCGGTGTCGTACCTGTGCTGCAGCGTCCTGAGAAAAGATGAAGGAGTTGACGTGAGACAAAGCCACCACGTACAAGATCGGACACCAGCAGAGCTTCAGGGTCCCGGTTACCAGAGAGCGGAAGTAGAGGCAGAGGAGAGGGAGGGAGTCTTCGGGGGGAGAGGTGAAGCGCTCGATCGGGATGGACAGCTTCAAATGGGAAGGCGGAGATTTTAAAACAACTTCTAATCCTCATCCCAGAATAATCACGGAAGATGTAAAAGAGACCGACAACAACTGTAAAACTGCTGGAAAGATGAAAGGGCATCTAATGACGAATGAAGGTATCATCAATATTACCTGCTCCAGAGTGACTCCCAGTGACCTCAACATCCCCATATGTTCCCCAAACACAGCCAGCCTCATGGTGGCGTTGTACCTCCTCTGAAGGGGTAAGAGGAGCCAGCAGCCAAAGAGTCGGTCTCCAAAGGACACAGCTTCGAACTGAGACAAAAGAGCTGAATACAAGTCCAGGAAGGAGGCTAAACCTGGAGGAGGGACGTTTAGGTCCAAGGAGTCCAGCCGGGAGCGCCTGCAAACGTAGAGCCTCTGTTTATCAGCATCTAAGCCTCGCTACTTTGGGCTCAAGAGCAAGGATATTACACATTGTATTAAATATTATATCAGACCTGGTCAACAGTCTGAACAGACCCCAGGTCAGTTTCTGAACAGGTCTCTCCAGGAACAAGTCACTGGAACACAGGAACACGCAGGAGAGGCGGGCGAGCTTGGCGACCGGAGGGATGACCTGCATCAGGACAAAAACACAGTTAAAGAGAAGCTTCACCACCAGATGATCAGGACTAAATACAAGTATTAGTGTAACATAGACTTATAAATATGGCTTCAACTTTATTATCAACTAGTCTGTTCAAATCATTGATTATAATATTTCTCAGAAACCTGAGAAATGTTGTAACCTCAACATCAACCTAACAAATGTTTGATTACGCACGAACTACTGATCTGATTTCCACAATACTTGATGGAACCATGCGACACGAGCCAAGAAACAACCACTTAAATTTTGACGTGGATCCAAACAAAGGGGAGGATCCAGGTACTTTTTAAATCATTCATTTCAACATGTTTCTAGGGAATAATGCCTGGATCACGTGGAAGATATCCATGAAAGGGTGCAATATGATGAGGCTTGATTTAAGGAGACTTCTGGGCCTTGGCGGAGGTGAGCTGAGCGTCATTTTAGTTTAGTTATAGATGGAATAGAGTCGAGAAATAGATAATTTGTTGTTTTGGATGTTCTTGTTCAAATCACTGGTCTAAGGATTCTATGTTCTGTAGAGATTGAAAAGTCCTCTAAAAGTAACTTATGTGATTTTCGACTTGACAAAATAAAACTGACTGGATGTGAGCTCATACCTTTAGAGCTTCCTCTCTCCAGACCTCGAGCAGCAGCAGCCACTGCAGACAGTGGGTGACCATCTGCAGAGCCCCGTGAGGCAGCTCCTCCACCGCTAACGCTCCACCATCAGGCGCACCCGTCCGTTCGTACAGGCTGAGAAGCGGGAGGAAGGGCCAGTCAGAGGGCAGGGTTGGACCTGTGAGCTCTGGGAGGAGATGGGAGTTGATCCAAGGGTTGCGGCCCAGGAATGCGTCTCGTGACACCAGTACGGTGGACTCCAGATGGGCCAGGTGAGTGAGGAAGCAGCCCCGGATGGATGGCAGCTGGACACAGGCTTCTCTCAGGAGAGCACCAACGGTCTGGAGGGAGGGAGACGTGAGGTGATGCGTATCCTCGTGGAGCTTCAGCTCCCCCAGCTCTACAGCCTCCGGCCCCCCGCTGTGGCCCTCACTGCACGGTAAACACACAAACACAGTCTGAGTGACACTGGATTACAGGGGAAGTGAAGAACGTCAGACAACACTCTTGGGGGAATTGGGTCGTAGGTAAAATGTAATCTAATTCCAAAGAAATGTGATTTTGAATATAATCTAATTTGTGAAGTTAGATTATAACAATGAGCCCTATTCATGAGCAGTTTAATCGAAGGCAAGGGGACGAGGTCTGGGATACATGAGTCGTCACTTCTCGTCTTCTTTATATGGAACTATCAACCAGAGTCTTCAGAAAATGTTGAAGAATCTCCACAGACAGTTATGATACTGTTTACAAGCAATGATCTACATGATTATTTATAAAGGAATGTATGAAATATGAATAAAAAAGTCAGAATCACATCTCGGGCTAATTAGCTGATGATGGTGTTGGCACCAAACCCAAAATAATCCCCGTAAAATAAAAAAAGATAACTCACGAAATAAAGTCCTTGCTGAAGATGACGGTGGAGAGCAGTTCATGTGCCAAGTACTCACTGCCTGGTAGCAACCATGGCAGGAGGACCAGCGCCACCTGGTGGTAGAGTGATGCATGTTTTGCTACTTCTGCATCAATGGGAACCTGCGAAAAGAAATATATAAATATATGAAGTAAAAATTTGAAAAACGCCATAATGATAAATATATAGACGAAATTAAATTAACATCATATAGATTCAATCTGAAGCCATCCAAACATCATGTTTTAAAGAATTAGTCCCACCTGCACTTATCCTAATTTACGCAACAAATAAGTAAAAGCCTCTGTCAGGTTTTGATTTACCAGTCTGTGTGCCAGCCTGAGCAGGAGGTAGAGGAGGTGATGCTCATGTCGCAGAAGCCAGGCTCTGGTGTGAGACAGGGTGGATGTCGCCTGACTGCAACTACGAAGGTAAACAATCACAGGTTCTGACAGGAGGAGACCACTGAACTGGAGCGTGGGAGGGTGGAGAGAAAAAAAGACAGAAACAGAAAAGAGGGAAGTTGAGATAAATGATATGGGATTGTCTATGAGTCGCCACAAGATGGCAGCAAATTGTAACTCAACGACGGGCCACAAGCATAGAATGGAAAGCCTTTATTTTCATTATACTATGATGCAGCAAAGTGTACAACTATAAACTATTATAACTATGTGCCTGATAGAGCTGAGAAGAGGCAGGTTGTTATTCAAAACAAATACTACACCTTTTACAAATTACTTCTTCATCTTTAGACTGCAGTTAAGCATTTAAATACCCCAATGATCACCTCACCTCCTGTCCCTATCCTAGCACAACATATAGTATAAAGAATTCAGACTCTTCTTAACAGCCTACCTTACAGCTTAGACCTTTGTGGATGCCTGTGACTGTCTGCAGGAGGAGACTCAGACTTGTGAGAAGAGGGAAGGGGGAGCTGGGGCCGACCAGGCCTGGACCATCCCTCCAGCCTGGGCAGGCCAAACCTGGCAGGCTCGGAGTGGTCTCTGGGCCCTGATGACAAGACTGGGCCTTGCACACCACTGAAGAAGACCTGGTGTGACCCCCCCCCAAAAAATTAATAATTCATCAAATGTTTCATAAAATGGATCCAAAATAATTGATCGGAAAAAACAAAATGAGAATTACTGCCTCGTGGTTGCAGGAAATATGATCACAATCTCTCTTCTGTTCCTGAGTTATATCATTAAATTATAACCAGAAAAGTTTTTTTGGAACATTTATATGCCACGGTGAAGTTGACCATTTACTATCACTTCATTAGTTTGTCCCATCAGGCATTTGAGGTACATTTTCTCATAATTACTGTGTGAATGAATGACAGAAATACGTGTGCTGTGAGATCACAGCGGCCTCGACCTTAGACCATCAAATTCCAATCAGCTCAACCTTGAATCCATGTGAATGTTTGTGGCAGATGTGATGATAAATCCCCTTCAGAAAATGTGAGGTCCCAGTGACCTTGACTTGTGACGTTTGACCACCAAAATCGAATCAGTTTATCTTTGGGTTTATGTTTTCAGCTATTACTGACTTTTGCATTGTAAAGAATCAAGTAAATTGCCAGCCGATGGGAATGAACACGACCTGGACCCGTATATCATGTCAACATTATTGAAGTGTGAATACGACATTAAAAATGACTTTTTAAGTCACTGTCATCTGTTTCCACTATGACGATATTGAGTGCAATATCTGACAAAAGAAGTAACTTTAAGTAAATCAAACATACCTGAGGTTCCTCATCAGGTCGCGCACAATATGGTGAGAAAACAACGGGAAGAGAACCTCAGATGTGAGCTGCTCCAGTTCTTGAAGAGTCTCCACTGGTTTGAAACATTTCTGAGGAACAGAGATACATTACACAAACACGTGCTGTCGATTAAACTCATACTTATTAAACTATTTAGGCTTCACAATGACACATACAGGTAAGAACAAATGGTACCTGTTTGGAGAGCTGATGATAATAAGCCTCTAGGTAGACGAGGTAAGCTGGTATCAGAGTTAGGCTGCTGTCTTTCTGAAGTGGATTATCAAGGCTCTTAACGAATCCCTTTAAATGGCCCAACAAGGAGGTTTGCAGTCCTGCGACATGACCCCAGGACACTGGAGGAGGAGGGGGACACTCTTCTCCCTGAGAGCTGAAGTAAAAGCAGAGGGAGAGCCATGTAGATAACATGGAGAGTGATGTGATGTCTCATTATACAGCGTGGGTTTCTTTATCTATTTCAGTTATTCCTCTGTATGTACCTGACCATGCCGGCCTGCAGCTCCTGGTGGCACCCTGCAGTGTGTGTGACCTGTGTGAGCAAAGAGAGCAGAGCCAAAACTCGCTGGAGCTGCAGAGGCAGCAGATGATCCGAGGGGTTCAGCGCTCGCTGAACGGACTGCAGCTCCTTCACTAAGGCGGAGTACAGGTCTCTGAGGAAAAATAACGACAGCAATCAAAGACGAGCAGAGGTGAAAATCAAGCATCTAGCAAGACAACGGATCCAGTGGAATAGTGTGAGCTTACATGTATAAGTTACAGGCCTGTCCGTACGCGGCTGCTACAGCCCACAGCCTGTAGGCCTCAGTGGTGATCCTGAGGGCCTCGCTGGGCTCCAGCAGCAGCTCACTGACCTCAGCACTGAGCAGACAAGACACACGCTCCCTCACTCCCAGAGAGTTTAACTGGGGAGAGGAGAGAGGAAGATTTATTATTAATGTAAACACGCATGTAGGAAAAATGGAAAAACATTAACACAATCTTAGCAGTGAACACCCACAGAAGTTACAGATAAATTATGTAAGAAGTCTATTTGAGAAACTATAAATGATTATGTTTTCCTTTTCTTATGTAGCTATTGTAATGGGAGGTCAGGTTACTCTTCGTCCCCATAATACAACTTGTGAACCGTGTCCGGTCCGGTCTCTTTTCCAATGTTTCTCTTTTCAAAAGTTTGATCTTCCTATGTTTTATTCCATGAAGGAAACTTTCAGTGGACACTGATGTACCTTTGAGCTCGGCCATTATCTGTTTTGAAGTTACCCTATTTCTTTTTAAACTTTTCTTCTGTTCAATCTGAGGTAAATTTTCCTCTGGTGGCCACAACGTCTTAATAATACTGTATCAACACCAAGGAACATGGAGATCACCTTGTAGCCTTTACCTGGAGCATGCTGCAATTATGTTCGGCCTCATCGTGTTTGACGTGCACACAATGATCCAAAACTGTGAAATTGACTGAAGACAATAGTCTGCTTGAAATATCTCTTCGATCCACTTATTTATCACCACTTCCAGGTTTGTTTGTTTGTTTAAGATCTTTGTAGAATAAGCAACAATTCAGACCTTTTCACAGTTTCTTTGTTGTATAACGTGTCAAACCAAAGGCTGGCTGTGAAGTTTATTTTCTATTTACTTTTCTTTAGCAATGCATGTAAAGCTAGCGTGGTACGTTAGCAAGAGAGCCAGCTATGATGCGTGTCCCTGCATGGATGTAACGTACACGTGTGAGTGCTCAGCAAACGGTACCAACACTTTTAACCACGACTGCATATGCTGTCAAAATCGTGACATTTAATATATAAATACTTAGTGATAACCTCTCTGACAGATGTGACTACCGACACCTACCAGTCTGGCACAGGCATGTCTGCCAGAAGTCGCCAAAACTCTTAACAGCTTCATGGCGCTGGCCTGCGGGAGTCCATAAACAGACGGAGGCAGGGGTGAAGACGGGGCTGTCCAAGAGGTGGGAAGAAACTCAGACATCACTGTCTCCATCAGGCGAGGACAGTCCAACACCTGAGGGTGAAACACAGTTTAAAATATCTTTTAAATATTTATTATAATATTACAATATTTACTGTGTGGAGGTGTTGCTAAAGTGACCTGTGTGGCAGAAGAGGACGAGTGCCTCGCGATACGAGTCAGGATGCTCAGGACGTCCTGAACCACTCGAGGAGATGGTCGGAAAACCTCAAGGATGTAACGCAGCCTGGGGAGCAGTTTCATTTTGAGAAGACCCTGAAACACAGGAGTAAAAATAGAATACACATATAATCATTCAACCTTCATTTACAAGAATTCTCCATTACATTTACGATCATAATACTACTTTAAATAATAATACATACATATATAGCACAATATATGTATATGGAACAGGAATGGAGATAAAAGGAATTATTTTGCTCGTGTACCTTGATAACATCCTGCCTGGCCACATCATGATCAGTCTTCCTCTCCTCCTTCTCCTTGGCTGTGGTCTTCATAATCTCGTCCAGCACTTCATCCTCCTCCTCATCTTGTTCCTCCTGAGCAGACGGCAGCAGAGGGAACGAGGCCAGGCCGCGAAACCAGGAGAAGGTGGAGTCCAAACACTCCTGAGAGGAGAAACAAAATGGATAATAACCACTGGGGCAAGACACTGGACTGAAATACTCATATGAACAGTGACAATTTGTTCAATATAACTTTATGTTTAAACTGCACTTGACAGAATAATATCTTGGGATATAAATTTAAGTTAAATCTGTCTGTCAATGAAAAAGCCTGAGAGTTTTATTGACGTGGTGTCAGACATCAGGTTGTCTTACTTCATCTTCCGCACACACAAGAAGAGTTTTCAGAGCGTGCACCGCTGCAGACATCACTCCCTCCACGCTGTCGTCCAGTGCAAAGCGGAGCAGGAAGAGCAGGCCGGCGTCGAGCAGGGTGGACGTCACGCTGCCTTTCAGAACTGACTGGTACTTTCCAGCACATGCCTACAGGAGTTTAACCAATGCAGCATGAGTGAGAACATACAGTGTGGGTATATGTGACAGAAAGAAAGTGAGTGTACCTTTGATAGGATGTTGGCCAGAGTGCCGAGGGCCAGACTCCTCTGCTGGATGACCTGACTCCGAGACAGCAGGAAGAGTTCCTGCAGAGAGTAACCTGCCCTCTGGAGGGAGAAAACATTAGTGTTGAGAACGAAATCGTTACAGACAAAAAGCAAACCATGATATGACAATGATTCCAGAAAGCTGCTTCACAGGTCTGATAAAAAGGCTCAAACTGACATTTTTTTCAATACTAGCAGATGTTCGTAATAAATATGCTACCTGGAGAAAATATCACAGCTTCTACGTGACCCCAAAGTTCCAGTTGTTAAATCATATACTTGCAAAACACTGTACAAATTGTATCAGTTCATCTTTGAGTCCAAATTGTGCCAGATTTGAAGAAATTCCCTCAAGGTATGCATTAGAAATAACTTTAACGAGAAAGGGACGGACAGGCCGAAAATGTGCTTGCAGCCATGGCTGTCACCAGCACTAAGGGACCAGGAGCTGTACTCAGAGCCATGAGCCGAACACTAAAATATGAATACTGTATTTTGACTTGACTGACCTCTGGTTCCTCTCCATGATGGTGCAGACCCAGGTGGGTGGGAAGATCCTCAGTGGGTGGAATCAAGCTCCCCGCAAAGTCAAAGCGAGCCTGCATCTCCTGTCAGGGCACACAGAACCAAAACAGACTGTTGACTCAGGTAAACAATGTGCGTTCACTCAGGAAAATACTTTTCACCTGCCCGGCTGCCAATAAGGCTTTGAGTGGAAGTGAATGAAAATGGCAGGTTCCTCAAACCCCCACCTTTCTGGTTCCTCTCCTTCTAGGTGCAGGCAAGTCTCTCATCCACTCCAGCTTCTCTGGCTCCAGCTTATCCATGTGGACCCATTCTTTCTGAGGCTTCACCAGCAGATCCTCCTCTGAATCACACACACACACAAACAGGTTTGACTGTGAACAAAAACTACATGACAATATAAAACAGCATTGTCAGGAAATCAACTCTATTTAATGAGATAATAACACTGGCAGCAAAGAGTTGCTCACATTCAATTACCATACAGCCAGATGCTGCTGCTACTGGAGAAATGCATTCAAAGTATTGTATTAGTACTAATATATGCGGTCTGAATCTGGTCCAAACCTTTCATGTCATAACTGATAAAAACATAATATACAAAATGTAAAATGAAACCAACAGTAAAGCTAAACTTAAAGATGCTCTGAAAAAGAACAGAGACGTTATAAAGCTTCAAGTTTGGGATTTTGTCCAACACCAAATTATGTTTTTTGAAATCAGAAGTAACCATACCTGCCTAAGTGAGAGCTTGAGGACAGTCTACCCTCACCTACACCTGCAGCCATTGGACAGTACTATCTGTCAATCACACAGCATCCATGCCTTAAAGAATAAATGGATTATCATCTATATGATTCTGATGGGACCAGAATTAACTAAATGAAAATCATGCTGTATTAAAGAAGACTTGAAACTAGCGATTGTGACCATAAACTCCAAGTGAAAATGTTAAGTCTTGATTTCGCAACCAGTGCAGTCGCCCTCTGTTGGTCATGAGAATACTGAGAATACTGGTTTCAGGCACTCACGCACTGGATCCACTTTCCATACCCAGAGTCTACGTCCATTTTTAAATACAATCTATGGTAAGAAGCTGAGGAGTTGTCAGGCTATTTATTCTCAATCCAAAAAGAGGACATGTTGCTTTCTTTTGAAGAGAATGCAGTAGGAGAGGCAATACATAACATTTGTCCAGAACAACAACAAAAATAGAACAGTTTTACTGGTTCTTTTCTAGCAAAAGAGAAAGATATAAATAAATCATGTGCACGATCCATTAGCAACACTCTGATCAGGACTGGGACTATTCTCTGAATCATCTGCAGGAACGTAATTGTGGAGAGTGGCTACTTCTGGCTGAGCCCGGCCGGCCTGCTAATCACACAAAGTGAAGTCAATGATCAGCTTTATGTCTGGGCTGGAGCCATGCAGCACAAGCATACCGCATGAGTTATACAATTAGCATCCAGCCTTTATGCACAAAGGGGGGGGGGGGGGGGTGCTTAAGAGAGTGGAGAGTAAAATAAGAGCAGGAAGATCAGGACGGATGAAGAGAGGGAGAGGCAGAGAGCCATATAAGTTGGTGTGTGGGCTGCTGAGATGAGATTTACAGCATCACTGATCCAATAATTATACAGCCTCAGCAAAAGGGGTTACAACTTCACTAATCTGAAATAAGCAAGAGGTGATGTGCAATGATTGTACGGTTTAGTAATCCACATAATCTAAATCCAGTTTGTTCATATCTTGTGCAGGAGCTGTTCAGGCAGACGTGATTTAAGGGGTTTAGTTGGAACCAATCATACCCGTCATAGCAGGTGGTGGTGGCAGTTTCCCCTCTTCCTCCTCCTCCTCCTCCTCGTCGTTTCCCCCCATCTCCACCTCTTGGGCTCTCTGAGACAACACAGCGGCAGCGGAGGAGCATGACTCTCTGCCCACGTTTCCAAGAGGACAGCTCTCCTTGCTGCTTCTGCCCCCGGGCTGTTTGGATGGGGAGGCAGAGAACGAGACACTCTGGGCTTTGCGAGATCTAACAAACTCCACCAGTCTCGGATCTGGGAAGCAGAAATAATCGTGTCACACGCTGAGGTATCGACAAAAATAGAAGAGGTTCGGATGCACGAGTCGAGATACAAACTCCTCCAAATTACTGTCCATGACGGTTCATTACTTCATTTAAATCTTTGTTGGATGCCCATTAACCATCGTGCGGGAAAGTGCTGCCTACCCAGTTGAGTCAAGAGTTTCTTCTGCTCCTCCTGTATCTCGGACTGAGACATTGTCTGGAGTCGGGTCTGGTTCTCCTTGTGGATCCTCTGCGTCTCTCCTGAACTATCTGGGACCCTGAGCCCCTGACCAGACACCAGCCCAGGAGCAGAGCCTAAAGGTGCCTCTGGAGAACAGAAAGGAGGGAGAATGCAATAATGTCAAGAATAAAACAATGTATTTTCAATTTTAAACAATAATTGGGACATCAATCATACACTCCTTAAGAAGTCAAACTAATCAGCCGTCACATGAAGTTAACTCATGATCACCTGCATCGTCACACTGATCTGTGTCCATGCTAGTCTCAGGGGGGAGGTTCTGCTCAGTGGGTTCAGCTGCACAGTGTAACGGTGTCTTTCCTTCCTTGAGTCTCTGAGCTGCAATCTGACGAGCAAAGATGCTTTTCTTTCCTCCAACTGAGGACAGAGGCACCTGTGTGCAAGGTGAAATTGACTTAAAAACAAGAAACCAGGATCATTTCACATTAATAATAAGAATAAGTATCAACAATAACTTCTGAATAAAAGTGTGTTATGTGCATATGGAGGAAATACTTATGAGAAGCAATTGAAAACAGTTTTCAACACTTACTTATTCAAAATTTAAACAGTTTGAGAAGATATTAAATCAATATGTGTACCTGACTGCTGTTTTCTGAGCGGTGCACTACTTTGGGGAATGCCAAGCCTGTGAATGCCGGGAGAGAGAGTGGAGTAGAGCTCGTATCTCTCTCCTATTCGGGGATGAAAAAAGAAAAATGAACAACTGAGACTGGGAAACGTGACAAGAATCAAGACCCCATCAAAAATCTGAGAACTGAGAAACTCTTCACATCAAAATGAATTAGAAAAAGACCTTGTATTCAAACTGGAAGAGGTCCAACTGAGAAAAGAGTCACTGATTCGCAGCATGAGTTTGACTTTACCACCAGCACTTACAATGATCCTGGAGAGAAGAGCACTGATGTGAGTGTCATGTCGGTCCAGCCTCGCCTCGGGATCCTCAGCCTCAAAGGTGACACGACTTGCTTTAAAGCGAGACTTCTTTGGGGGGGCTGGTGTCAGAGAAGGGAGCTGGTCTGGAAGATCTACAATAAAAAGACAGATCGACATTATGTTTGGGGCTTACCTAAAAGTATGCCGTACTCCCCCCCCCCCCCTAATATGTGGACAGTCAACAAGTTAACCTTCGTACCTTCTATAGTGACCATGTCCCTTTGACGTCCTTCATCCTCCCCATTTTCTTCTCCTCCTCCCTCGCCTGCCTCGCCTCTCCTCTTGTCCGGACGGCGGATCACATTGGCAGCGGAGGGGGAACCAGAGGTCAGAAACTTCTGCTGTTCTCTGAGGAGGTCTTCCTCTGAGTCACTTGGCTTTGGACGTCTCAACATCCCTCTGAAGGACACAAAAAAGAATAATTGAATGCCATTGGCACGTTGTTTCTTAACCTGAGGGCCAACCGTTTATATCTCAAACACCTGACACTACTGTTCTCATTCATAAATAGATATTTCATTGACACTGCAACATTACAGTTTTAAACCACATCACCTTTGTTATGTTCACACCTGCCGTCCACACTATACTCCAGAGGTTTTGAGCCCTGACTAGGGAGATGTTTAGAAACACTGTTGACCGACTGTTTTAGTTTAAAAACTCCACTGCAGTGTTTTTTTCTACTAACTGCTGAGTAGACAATCTGCTTCCTGTTTACACCGGCACGCCAAAGCTGGTGGGTGTCCACAGAATCAACCAGCTACCCCCTCCGGTGACGGATAAAGAATGATATACGAAATGAACAGTTTAGAAGCTGACATCGGGCTCATTAAACTGTGTGTGTCTGCTTGTTTTATCTGAGACCATCTTATATTAACCTCATAGTAGTAGGTTTGATTACTGTAAGAATAGGGGGAAAAGCAATCGTCAAACTGCAGCTCGTTCAGAATGCTGCTGCTAGAGTAGAATTCATCTCTGAGTTACCTTTTGGCTCTGAAGGATCCAGACCAGGTTTATCCTCAGTGTTCCCAGGATCTGAACTAGTTTACCATCTTTTAAATGCATTTTACTGTCTTGAAGGGATAGTTCACCCAAAAATGAAAATTCACTCATCATCTACTCACCACTATGCCGATGGAGGGGTGGGTGAAGTGTTTGAGTCCAAGAAAAGCTTTTATAGTTTCAGGGGTAAACAGCGTTGCAGCCAAATTCAATACAATAGAAGTCGATGGTGACCGATTCTTCAAACTTATAAAAACAACAGAATAAAAACATTAAATGCCTCCATACTGTTCCTGTGGTGTCATCCCAGTGTCCATAAGTCCAAGTGTCGAACTCGACTTATCACACCATTGTTTACACCGTGTTTTGAGCCTAAATCTCCTGATATCCTCCTCCTCATCCGCGTTTGAGCGTGGATCTCTTGTTTTATTACATTTGAAGAGTCACTAATTAACTTCAACACTGTTTACCCCTGAAACTCCAAAAGTGTTTTGTGGACTCAAAACACTTCACCCAGCCCATCAATCGGCACAGAGGTGAGTAGATGAGGATGATTTGCCTTTTGGAGTGGAACTATCCCTTTAATCTGTTTTAATTCGATGCATTGGTGCTATTTTTTGTTGTGATGGTCTATTTTAATGGCTATCTGTGCCTCTGTAAAGCACCTGCCTTGTGTATGAATGGTGCTGCACAGATACATGTGCCTATATACTGTGAAGTAAACATCAGCTCACATTGATGATCAGCCTGGTTTGTTTGGCTAATCTCATCACGAGCAACAACACTGGATCTCTAGAGGTGACGAGGGAGACAACATCAAACTTGAACGTATCAAACGTATAGATTGCTCCTTTGTAACGTGAGCTAACTGTAACTTCTTCGTTTTCACGTGCGGTGAAGTTTCCCCCGGACATATGATGGATGTAACGTGCGGTCCGCGTTAGCTTAGCGGTTAGCTTGCATTCTCTAACCTCGCTCAGTCGTAGCGTTCAAATCTTCCCCAAAAAAAACTAAAGCCGCAGTCACCAGATTGTGTGTTTGTTGTGTTTGTGTTGAGCAGAGATCTGACCTTCAGTGCAGAGCAGCTTCCGCGGGTCATCAACAGCGCTGGAGCCGAGCACACACGGGAGACTTTCAGTGTGACACCTGAACCTCACCCTTCAAAATAAAAGCACCGAGGGAACGGAAGGCCTGGGGACTGCGCCCCTCCGTCCCGCAGAAGACATCGGGTAATATAGAGGATAATATCGTGCTATAATACATTAAACTGAGTTATTTGTGAATTATATTTAATGCATGCTCTCATTCGTGTCGCTGGACGTCCGAGATGATTCATGTCTGCCTCGTTCCTCTCGGACAGTCGGACAATCTGGATGAACACACAGAATATGCGGTGTCGTTGGTTTCTTTATTGATGAAGATGCATGGTTTGATTCGGTGATTTATCCTCCACAGAGCCCGGGCCACACCGACGACAACCCTGGCCTGACTGCACCATGGTCAACCTGCTGTGCCTCTGCTGCGGTGAAATCCCTCAACTCCGCCCCCCTCCCCCCCGAGCGGCGGGAGGACCGCGGCGGGATCCCCGCTCCGTGCAGCCGCAGCAGCATCAGCAACAGCCGCAGCGGCATCAGCCTCCTGGCTCCGGCCCAGACTCCGTGAAGCTGCGCGGGGCCAACAAAGCCAATGGGGGGGATCTCCAGAAAGTGAGCATGTGAAAGGAGAAGAAGAGGAGTGAGTTTCTAACCCTCTCCCTCCCTGACATGCGAGAAGTGCAGGATGCTCTCCTCAGACCGGGACTCTGCGGAGGACACGACGGCCAGCGCTCCCATTGATGCTGAGGGAGAGGAGCAGGTGGAGCAGGAGGAGCAGGAGGAGCAGGAGGAGGAAGATCGAGAGACTGGGAGTGATGCACTGGAGGAGGTAGGTGTAGACGTCAACTAAGTTTCTTCATCTTAGTTTTAAGTTGGATAAAATAAAAAGACGTGGGAATAGTTAGTTATTTCAGTTTTATTTCAAAATCCTGTATCAATCAGCATATGTAATAATAATTAAAAAAAATACATTACACAATACAGCACAGAGATATAGTGCTGTAACAGGGACTAAAAACACGTTCAGACTTTTGCTTCGGTCTCCAGTCGGTCGCCACAGCCCTTATTTCACCCCCCAAAAATGTGTCAGTAGAGTTATAAAATCCCTCAGCAGAGCATGAGAGGTGCAGGGACAATGCAACAGCCACAAACATGTTGCTTGCACTCCTACATCTCAGGAGGCTTGAGCCAAATTATAAATGCATACACCATATCTGAATGACTTCAGGCAAAGTAAGAAAGGATTACTGCCTCTTCCTGAAACATTAATCAATGCCACAATCATGTGAAAGTTTACTAACTATACGTGTTTTAAATTATTTCCACAACATTTTCTTTTGTGTGAAGCCATAAGAGATTGAATTCAGATTTTGTCCTGTAATGGCTCATCCTCTCAGTGAAATGTATTTTAAATTACACGTACGATTCCTTCCACCTGCAGCCTAACCCAATCTTCTCTCGCTGAAATGTCAGAATAGAACATTTCACTTAATGGCCACAGTCGACTCCAGTGATGTGGAAACGAGCTGTCACCAATGGGTGGATGTTGCTCTGGATGGAGTTGTGTCTGGCTGTTTTAATCAAAGCCCCATATACCTTAGTGTTGATCTCTTTCATTCAACCTGCAAGTGTCAGTTCCATCATCCTCTATGTCTCTTCTAGCATGAAGTTATTATTCCATCTGGACAGTCTGCTGGGCGCAATCAGCCATGAACAGACAGTAAAATTACACCAGTTCTCTACAGACATTGCATATATATATAAGCTAAAGTGGAGCAGATTTTTGTCACAAACTATATTACCTGTTTATCATTAGTCAACAGATTTAATTCAGCTGGCTGTGACAGAGGATATACTGCTTTCCATCTGAGCTTTGATTTGGAGAAACTTGTCAGGGTTTAGAAATAGAGGTATTTCAAATGTGAGTATAAAAACATGCTGGGAAAAAACTACCCCATGATGTTATTAAGGTGAATGAGTACATAGTGTTTAATATCAGCAGCCAGGAGCCCTGGATGAATGAGATACTCCTTCCTCTCTCGTACACGAGAACCGAATCCTTATTTGCTCCATAAACAACTGAGGTGGAACCGTGCAGCAAAGTGACATCTCCACCCCTGTGTCAGTGCAGTAATGGATGGCCGCTTGTCAGCATAAATCGTTTCACTCCATAAAACACCAGAGGTTGTGGACAGCAACGCAGCCTGGTCTCATGGGAAGAAATGTCACTGGACAAGAATATTACAAAGGGCCCCAGAGTCGTTCAAAAATCTTAATGAATGTGTCTGACGAGATTGGATCTAATTACAATATTTAAAAGATCCTTAACTGCCCCTCTCACAGGTTATAGACTGTATAGATTTTCTTTTGTGGTTTAATCTCTTCATGTTTTAAGGGTTAAACTGCAGCTTCTTTAACTGTCAGTGAAATAGCTTTATCTTTGCTGAATTGGACAATTTGACTTATTGCAAATGTGAGCGCTTTGTGTTTCTTGTTTGTTTTCAAAGAGCTCACCACCCATGTCCCCATCAGATGAAGGGTAAAGCAGGAAGATATATAATTATATTATATTAGATTATATTAAGTTTTATTAGATTATATTAGATTATTTTATATTATATACAGTCGATTATTAATTACAGCATGATAAAATGGTTTTAGTGATTCTTCTAAATCACAATAATTTTTTGTATTTAAATATTTAAATATTACCATTTATATTAAACCTATCACATAGCACCTGATGGTTCCAATCATGAATGATCACACCTGCAGGCCCCCAAGGAAAAGTCATGAGTGGATACACCGTTAAGATGAACCTACAAATTGTATACTGTAAGCCCCGTTATATTTAGGGACCATGTTTAAATATTTATCCTATCACAGATGTTTCCATGTTGATGGAAACATCAACCAGCAAGTCACTGTGCCTCTATTACATATGTAACATTTTTATACTGTAAAATGTCACACTGTACATATCTTTGTCAAAATGTATTAACAAAAGTGAATTAAAAAAAGCAAATATTAAATATTGTACTAATGTAAAATATATATTAAACTATCAAACATTTATATCGATATCTGCCTACTAAGCTCAGAGTCAGCTGGGCTCTATTTCTATGATCACTACCCTCTGGTATTAATGTGACATCTTTACTAGCCGGTGCTTTTGCCAATTGAAATAAAATTAATTTCAGGATGAGAACCCCTCAGTTAATATTAGTCTGTCAGCTGCTTGGACACTCAGCCTCACAGGGACACGACTTGGTGTAATTGAATTCTGCGGATCTTTCTTTGGTTTGATTTACTTCACGCTTAGGTTTGGGAGAAGCTTGGTGATTTATCATGCAGTTACCTCATTTGCACCTCTACTGCAAGTCGTGATATCACTGCCATATTGCTCTGAAGTGCATTCCCCTCATTACTCTCTCTCCCTGCAGCAGCGTCCAGTGCAGCAGTCCCTGGGTGCTTGTGTCTGCCGGGAGTCCCAATGGCGCTGCCTGCTGCTCTCCCTGCTCATGTACAGCTGTGTGGGCGTGGTGGCCTGGTGTCGGCTCACCCGGGTCACCAAGATCAGCTTCAACACTGCCCTCACCTCCTCCTTCACGGCCTCCTTCACCTCCTCCATGCGGGGGGCGTCTGGAATGGGGGGCGTCGGAGGCCACTCGATGATCTACCACGACAGCCCCTGCTCTGACGGCTACATCTACATCCCCCTGGCCTTCCTGCTCATGCTCTATGTGCTGTACATGGTGGAGTGCTGGCACTGCAGAGCCAGGAGCGACCTGCAGTGCAAGGCGGACGTGGACAGCGTGTACGAGCGCGTGCTGCGGATGCGGGCGGCCCAGCCCTGCATCTGGTGGAAGGCCATCAGCTACCACTTTGTGCGGCGGACTCGGCAGGTCACGCGATACCGCAACGGGGACGCCTACACCACCACGCAGGTGTACCACGAGAGGGTCAACACACATGTGGCAGAAGGAGAGTTTGACTACAGCCATTGTGGGATGAAGGATGTATCGCGTGACCTCAGTGGCCTGGAGGGACATCCGGCCGCTCGCCTGCGCTTCACCAAGTGTTTCAGCTTCACAGAGGCGGGTCCAGAAAACGATTACCTCAACCAGAGAGCCAGGTTCTTCTCTGAAATCGAGGGGTTGGACGATTACATGGAGGCCAGGGAGGGGATGCAGCTGAAGAACGTGGACTTCAGAGAAAACCTGATCGCCTTTGTGGACCCAGATAGGATGCCCTGGTACACTTCCCATGTTGCCTTCTGGCTCGCAGCTCTCGTCATGCTGTCCTGGCCTCTGAGGGTGCTCATAGAGTACCGCACTTCTTACGTGCACTACCGCATAGAAAAACTATTTGGGTTAGAGTACAGCGGCCCGTCGCCTCTGGATGAGGACAGGCCGGTGGGGAGTAATATCACTTGTGCGATTCCCCGAGTAGACACACTGGACAGCACTGAGATGGAGTGGCACATCCGCTGCAACCGCCAGGTGATCCCCAGCTACTCAGAGGCCATGCTGATAAACATGAGCACAGCCGACTCTAACTCACCGCATGACACTGAGTGCACCTCATCCTCCAACGGCTTCCTGTTGGACAGCAGCCAGGCAGCTCAGAACTACGGTGCTCTCCAGAGCCAGGACGAGTGCGGGCGAAGCAGCGAGCCGCCGGCACAAGGAAGCGAGGCAGGCAGGAGGAGGACCATCACCAGCTCCAGCTGCTCCTCCATCTTCTCCTGCCGGGGAGCACTGTTCCAGTCCCACCTCTCCTCGGACACGTCTCGCCTGTCCCTCTGCCGCATGTATGGCTCCCATCGCACCGTGGCGCTGTGGAGGAGCCACAGCAGCAACCTGACGGACCCCTGCTGTGTGGACGAGCAGTGCTGCAGGTCCGACTCCAGCCAGCTGGCCCTCAGCGACAGTCCACCCACATACAGAGACGCTAGTTTCTTCCCAGTTCTCATTGTGCATCGGTCAGAGGGCTGTGGCAGCGAGGATGGGAGGGAGGTGAGGCGTTATTACATACGGAGAGGGTCGTCCTGTGTGGAGACGTCTCTGTGAAGGACAAAAAGAGGTTGACAGGTCAAGATTGATCAGTAACAATGGACAGAGTCAATATTTGATTGACAAAATTACATTAATGACAACATATGGAGAAAGTCTGTATTCTACTGTAAATATAAAGCTGCAGATTTGATGTATCGAAAAGCACTGGGACATTCTCACCTTAACACATCCTCCTTGTAACAACAACATTCACATTGTGTCTGTGTGTGTGTGTGTGTGTGTGTGTGAGTACACATTTTTGTTACCTCTTGAGGACCTCTTCCAATATTAACACTGACCTTGCCTGGTCCTGATGACGCAAACACAATTCCTGAAGTCCTGGTTAAGGTTAGGAGTAAGATGTGAATTGTGGTTAGTGTCTTAAAAACCATTTACCATGTTGTGGACGGTCACAGTTGACCCATAAGATTACGTTGTAGCCACTGTGAACGTGTTTCAGCTGCTGGTGTTGGCAATCTACTGGAACAATTCCAAAGGTTTTAGTCAGTACCATTAATTTACAAACCAAATTTATAAACATAGGACCAAGAAAATACCGGAATTCCCTTTTAAAGTTAGAAGTATGAGTTTGACATGGTTACAGTTAGGATAAGGCTTTGATTTGACTGTTAGATGGCCCTCAATGAATGGAAGTCAATGCAAGGTCCTAATGAGGATAGCTGCGCAAATGTGTGCCTGTGCGCATGTGTGCGTTTGTGTAGGCTGAGGGTATTTGACACATGACACTGCATGATCTAATCATATTCAAAAATAAAGGTAAAGAAATCTTCACCAGTTCTTATATGTGGTAAATACATTCGATACATTAATGAGAACAATAAATGAAACGAAAAGAAAAGTTGCATGTCTTTACCAAAGGTATTGTGTTTTGGTTTATTGATTAACAGCAAGGTGAAACCAAAGACACGTGTATTCTGCTTTTAGTTTTTTTCATAGAACATTTTTAATTAACACAACAAAGCATTAAACCCATGAGACATATGTGAACGTGTGGTGAATGTATAACTACAGGAAATAAAAGTGGTTCTGAAGGACCGTTGCATATTCAACATTGACTTGTGATCTTCTTCCCTGTCTGATTGAGATGAATGGTTTCAAAGTGGAATAATTTAAAGAATGGTTTAACATAACAGGAGGAGATTTTATCTTGAGTTTCCTCTTAATCTCTACACAAAGTGTGGATTAGCTGCCCGTTGAACCTGCTCATCCCATGATGAAGGATGAGCAGCACTCAGGTCATTCTGTTTGTGTGGTGAGGGATCCACCACATCCTCCACCACACAGGGGGATTTCAGAAGGACGTCCAGGGTTGGACACTGAGGTCTCTCACAGAAAGTCATTCACTAATAATCTCCCTGGTTTATAAAGTCACTGATGAAGCTGCTCTGACAACTGGTGGCCACTGGATATCGCTGTGGGACGTGAGCAGGGGTGGACTGGGACAAAAATTCAGCCCTGGCATTTTCTGTCCAGACCAGCCCACTACATTATCAGCGGACACCACATAGAAGTCCACAAATCTCGCGGCGTCTTCTCTCATGCATACTACTGTTACCACCTATCTCAAAGATGGCAACAAGAAGGGAGGCCACACACAAACCTCTCAAGCCAAAAGTAAATTTATTTAACTCCAAATTAAGATAGCTCTTACTACGTAGTGGGATGTGTAAAATATGTTACGCGTCAGTGGTGTTAAGGATCAACACATAAGCACAATAAAACTTGTGTGATAATAACAATAATATTAAATATTTCTCACCTTATCAGTGGAACATTTACACACAAATTATACCTATTAAATAGTTATCACCTCAGTAAACAATAAATGAATTGAAATATTACAATAAATTCAATGGCAAATATTTCAAATTAAACTAATTATTCCCTATAGGTTTACTTGTATTCTGTTTTCAATACAGCTTGATTCTGCATCTCTATTTACAGCTCAGCTATGGCAACAGTAAACGACGTTAGCAGCTCTTAGCTAGCTTAGCTAAATCATCTGAACAATAATAACCCATAATATCACAATTCGGCATATTAAAACAAAATCAAAAACGTTTTCTACTTTGTTTTGGACATGTCTAAAAAATGTAGCCTAGCCAGCCCCAGGCCAACGTTACTTACCATGTCTGCCTCCACTCGCTCATCATTGTCGAGTCCTCCTCGCTCGTCTCCCGGCGCACCTGCTGCTGCTGGGCTGGTGAACCCGGCACCAAACAGGTCCGTCAGTTTGGCACATGTAGCAGCCTCCACCTCCAGACACTTCAGCTTTTTTTCCCGATGCTTCTCAGCGCCACCCGGGCGTTTTTAACTCTTATTATCCATTTTAAGTTTCTGTCTCAGCAGCAGCCCGACCCGCGACTCCCCCCGCCAATGCCATGAGGTCCCGCCCCACCCTGGTTTGTGTTGTGATTGACAGCACTGTCAGGGCTCTCTGAGCCTGTCAGCCCATGATTGATTGACAATGACAAACAATAGGCCAATCATATGTGTCGATGCTGGCAACACACTGCTAGCCCTCTGTAGCCAATTGGCCGGCCCAATTGGAGGGAATTTAGAGAGGAAGAAGAGAAAAAAAACAAAACAAAAAAAACCAGAGCGGACCAGACCGGCCCCCATTGGGTCAACGGCCCACCGGGACGATGCCCGGTATGCCAGATGGCCAGTCCACCCCTGGACGCATCCCATAATGAGCAGTTGTGAGGGGGCACAGGATTAATGACAGTGGGGCTCCCTGTGAGGCTGAGGGTCATTAGTCCCACCCAGGGGCGTCGTTAGGCCTGTTTTAGGGGGGCTGAAGCCCCCCTAAAATGTGCTTCAGCCCCCCAAAATAATTATTGTGATTTTTTTTTTTTTTTTTAATTAAACTATTGTTTTACACATGGACAAGTTATTTATAACTCTAACATGCTACATGTCATTTTAAATTGACTTCAGGGCCATGAACATGTCTTCTGATCTGATATTGACCTCAAACATGAATAAATTGAAAAAAATGTGTATATATACAGTAAATATATAAATGATAATGACTTGTGTGTGTGTGTGTGCATGCGTGTGTATGCATGTGTGTGTACGTGTATGTGTGTATGTGTGTGTGTGTGTGTGTGTGTGCATGTGTGTGTGTGCGTGAGTGTGTGTGCGTGTCAGATGGGCGTGGTCAGTGTGATGGGTGGGCCCTCAGATGAGATGATAGTATTATTATTGTATTGTTGTCATAATTAATATATAGATTTGACCAAATGTAAAAAAGTTAAGAAACATTGTTTGTCTATGCTCTGCTGTGTTCATATGAATAGTAGCAAACTAAATGAATCACACTGATTTGTTTCACTCCAACACTGTGTTAATTGATCAATGAATCCTGTGTGTATATTCAGAAAGACAGAGGTAGATGTTACTATACTAGTTATTTTTATTTAAAAAGTTTAACATATTTACAACACATCATTAGATCATTTCAAATATGTACAAAGGGGGACAGGGGAGGGGTTTGTTTTGAGGAGTAGAAAAAGGGTGAGGGCGGGGGCTTCTCCACCTCTTCTCTCTCCTCCAGCTCATCTCGGCCTCCTCCTTTCTGTAGCTCAGTCCCATAGTTGGAGTTTTCTCCTGCTGCAGTTTCGTTTCCTTTCGGCCCTGAAGCAAGCACCTTCTCGTTCTCCTTCTCCATGTTGACCTCCACCTCACTGCTCACTTGTGCAGACTTGCTTCCAGAATTTTAGCCTTGGCCTGACAGTCAGTGAGCTCGGCCAAGCAGTCAACATAGGCCCTGAGGCGAGCATGCCCTTTCTCTACCTCCTTCGTTATGACAACATCTTTGTCTTTCAGCTGGTTTTCCAGCTGCTCCACCTTCTCCGTCAGGGCCTGGATCTCATTCTCCTTCTCCGTCTCCATCTCCCTCTCGGTCTCAGTCTCAGTCTTAATCTCCCTCTCCTTCTCCTTCTCCTTCTCCGTCTCCTTCTCCTTCTCCTCCTCCTTCTCCTTCTCCACCGCCATCTTTATGATATCATCTCTGTCTTTAAGATGGTTTTCCAGCCGCCACACCTCCTCCTTAAGAATCAAAATGTTCCTGTTGGCTCGGAGGATTTCGACATTGTAGATCGTCACAAGTTTCTCCTTCTCCTTGTCCTTGTACTTCTCCTTCTCTTTCTCCTTCTCTTTCTCTTTCTCCTTCTCCTCCTCCTTCTCCTTCTCCTTCTCCTTCTCTTTCTCCTTCTCTTTCTCCTTCTCTTTCTCTTTCTCTTTCTCCTTCTCCTTCTCCTTCTCCTTCTCTTTCTCTTTCTCCTTCTCTTTCTCTTTCTCCTTCTCTTTCTCCTTCTCCTTCTCCTTCTCCTTCTCCTTCTCCACCTCCACCTCACTGCTACATCCTGTATAAGGCTGGGGTGGCTCCTGGTGCAGCCTTGCTTCCATCAGCTTAACCTTGGCCTGACAGTCAGTTAGCTCAGCAAGGCAGTCGAGATAGGCCCTGAGGCGAGCGCGCCGTTTCTTCACCTCCTTCGCTATGACAACATCTTTCTCTTTCAGCTGGTTTTCCAGCTGCTCCACCTTCTCCGTCAGGGCCTGGATCTCATTCTCCTTCTCGGTCTCGGTCTCAATCTCCTTCCTCTTCTCCTTCTCCTTCTCCTTCTCTTTCTCCTTCTCTTTCTCCTTCTCTTTCTCCTTCTCTTTCTCCTTCTCCTTCTCCTTCTCCACCGCCATCTTTATGAACTCATCTCTGTCTTGAAGCTGGTCTTGCAGCTGCCACACCTCCTCCTTAAGAGCATTAATCCTCCTGTAGGCTGTGAGGAGTTCGTCATTGAGGATCCTCAGAATATCTGGTTTCTCCATGGTTCACCACAGAGAGTAGATGTATCTTTTGAAGAAGCTGTTGGATGAGTTGATGCACTGTTTTCCGAAGAGGTTTCTGCTCTTGTCTGGAACTTGAAGTCAAAAGGCTTTATGTCTGCAGGTGACAGGATGAAATAGTGTGTAAGATTTAGGTGAATTTGATCAATGAAACATTCAATATAAAACAATTGACACAGATAGAGAGACACACGCAGAGAGAAGGAGAGAGAGGGAGAGAGACAGACTGGCTGGTTTAAGCGAGAGATTGAGATTGAGAGAGAGAGAGAGAGAGAGAGAGAGAGAGTGAGAGAGAGAGAGAGAGAGAGAGAGAGAGAGAGAGAGAGAGAGAGAGAGAGAGAGAGAGAGAGAGTGAGAGAGAGAGAGACTCCCCTCCTGCTACGTGTGTATCTGGTTGCCATGGAAACTCAACTGAATGCAACTGCTCTCTCCTCACTGGGAAGAGAGAAATCTAAACTCTGAGTGCACCACTCAAACAACTATAATTCAGAAACTATAAGTCCTATCCGTGAAATAAAGACATCGGGAGAATTCCAAGACTTTGCCGGACACACAGATATATTTGAAATTTGTGAGAGTAAAAAAATGGGACCGTGTGAGCAAGTTATGCAAGTTGATGCTCCTTCCAGAAAAGTTTTCTCTGAAATAACATTAGACCCAATAGAGAGGGATTGTTTTTTTCCTTAAAGGAGCTACACACCTCATGTAATGTGCTCCTAGCATTAACTTAAGCTTCCGTCAACTTGTCCTTCAACACATTCAAACTACACATTAACCAAAAAATCACCAGTAAATTTTTTGGGGAAATAAAACTTCCCTCATCAATCACCATGGCACCAAGCCCCTTTGATTTGAATTTGAATCTGAATTTGATTTGCAGTGATGGAAGCTGTTGTTTTTTTACTTTATCTTAAATACTAAAGTTAAACACCAAGGTTAATCTTCCCAATGTTACAAAACACATCGTTTGGTAGAATAAGATGTGAAATGGGAACATTTCCTGGTGCTACAGGTGTTTTGTCCACAATGCCTCGCTCTGCCTGGCCTCGGTGACCTAACGCTACTTAGCATCACGTTAACACATATCACTCATTAAGATAAGCAGCAGAAAACACAAAAGAAGCCAGCAACAATATTTTCACATTTGTCATAAAAGCAACAGAAAACCGCACATTATCAACATGTAACAGCAGAAGCTTCATATTATACAGTGGTTTAATTTCAAACTTGAATAATGAGCCTGAATTGTATTGGTTAGCATGCTGGGTAAATACAGAGAGAGGGTGAGACATGACTTACCTCAGTCAAGGTCAGAGTGCAATAGCAGCTGTCTTAAAATTTAACAGTATTTAAAGCAATCAACAGCCAATCAGAGGTCTCCTATCAAAATACCAACTTTGATGCTGTTCATCAAAGCATCTAAGGAGGTATTGAGAGAGTGTCCCTGTCAATCAAAATAATCTTCTATTTCAAATCTTAGCATCTGGTTGCTATGGTGATATAACCACCTACTGATGAGGACGTTTTGCGATCATTTATTTCTGTAAATAAAAACAGGACGTTTCATTTTGGTGGACTTTTAATTGCGTCATTCTTGCAGCATCTGATCTTTAATTTTTTTAATGGCTCCTGTCTTATCACGTTCTTGTCTTAGTATTTATATATATATATATATATACATATTATATATATATATATATACAATATATATTTACATATATGTTTATATACATTAACATATGCATGTAATAAATGAAACAAAATACATTGTTCATTTCGTCGTGTAACTCTTAGCCGCAGTATTTCATCACAAACGAACATGTGAACATTATACAACCCAGGATATTTCCAAACAAAATTCAGACTTAAATAGTTTAAATTTATTTTACCAAGAGGTTCATGTCACACTGTATGGAGAATATTTAAGATAAGACGATTTTCTACAACCACAAATTCCATTGCACAAGTGTTTTGCAGCAGAAAATACCTTCATAGGTGTCTATGGATGAGAGTAATACAACTCAGAGCTCAAACAAAACCTAAAGAATCACGGAGACGGATGACCAATTACAATACATATGATTAACTGGATATGAAATGACTTCTACAAGAGGATATGACATTTTGATCATTTTGCGCAGCCCTAGTTTTCATTGAAATGCTTGTTCTCTCACATGAAAATACTTTGTTCTTTAAAATGCACAACAATGTTTGTCAGTAGGACTTCCTGATATCTTCCTCAACGATGAATGGACACACATTCTGTTCATCCACCGACTGCCCTACCTTACACATGGCATGACAGTATGATTTTGAAGGTCGGATTTCAAAAACATCTCAGAGTTAATTTTTACTGTTTTAGATTCTTAGTACTGGAGATTCTTAACATCTTTCTGTCTAAAGTTGATTTTAGGTCTATTTAAGAAGACGTGTACTGTTTGCAACAAATTGGTAGCTAACATGGTCTATCAATGAGGCCTAACTGGTTTGACCGCTGTAGAGGCTGTTGGAATATATGAACTTCATTTGTTTGGTTAATCTTTATAGTTATTTCTAGTTTCTTGGTAGTTGTTTGTTCTGCCTTAAAAGATATAAAACAAGCACGACGATCTCCATGACTTTTATAACTTCAGACGACAAGAAATAGCAAATAACGATTCAAAGGGAGCAAACAACATGGAACCTCGAACAAACACAGGAGAAATGATACATGTAAAATGATTTAGAACAGTCAATTATATTAATGATTAGATAATAAGATATAACAAATACGATTCTTAGTTTCAAAATGTACTCAAAGGAGAGACGTTTAAATGTGCAAGAGTATTGACAAAATGTGCAAGAGTATTGACATTGACAAATGTGACAACTGAAACAATAACATTTGTATTGGAAGCTATCAAATCTGCACCATCAGCAAATGTAGTCATCCTTATAAATCCTAAACATCTCATTTAATTCAATTCAAAAATATATCAGGTAGCACTATTTTGACATGTGACCATCAAATACTACAAATTGCAGCACTGACTGAGCTTTCTCATAGGTTTGACCCAATAGTTAAGTCTCTGGGCTTCAGAAGAGAGTTTCCCTTTACGTGCCACAATAAGAATCCTTTTCCAACAGGTTGGACATCTCCATCCAGGACAGGTCCCACTTTACCTCCGTCACATTCAACTTGGTGGCAGGAAGCACCCCTGCTGGAACTTCCTGTTTGGAAACAGGCCAGCAGCTCCAAGTGCAGAACTTCTGGTACCTTCAAGAAAATACAACAGGCAGTGAATCATTTACTTCACCACCTGTTGGGCTTGTCGTTCATGCAGTAGAAAAGTAGAAAGTAGGAAGTCAAGACGGATGAAAATTTTATAAATACTAACCTGTAGTGACAAACGAGCCAAACAGTCAAAGGAATGACGATCAGAAGTAGAACCCCACATGAAGCAATGATCCATTTCCAGGAACCTGATCAAGACGACATAATACTTGTTTAAATAAATAAAACTGTTATAATAACAACAACAATTGGATTTCCAATCAACTTGGCAGACAGATGTAGTAAGTGTCAGGAAAGGGCCCACTGTATTTTGGTATTGAGCTGATCCAGTCATTTTTAAACTCTTTCTTTAACATTGTGCTTTTAAAACGTTTTCCTAGGGAATAATTCTTGGACCTTAATGAAAAAAATCTGCCGTATGTAGAGGACTGATATCTATGAGTGTGTGAAATTTGGTGCAGCTTGATTGTATTTAAGGGGACTGCTGGGCCTTGGTGAATATGCGCTCTACTGAGTCCCATTGTAGTTTCTTTCATCTCATTAGATCCTGAGGGATCTTCCTGATGAAATTAGACCTTGATGAAGAGACAGAGCAGGAGGAGAACCAGACAACCAAAAGGCTTCACTCAATAATGGAAAATGTGTTGATTAATATTGAGTATTTCCTCCAAAACAAGTAGATGTATATGAATAAGAAAAATACCAGTGGAGGCTGGAGTCTCCTCTGATGTGAAGTTTCCTAAAAGAAACAACAGTTGATATGTGACACTGATCCACTTCTATAGAACACACAGCAGAGTGATGATGTTCAGCTGACCTCTGTCCGGTCTCACTGATAACCAGCTCTCTGGACTCTGCAGCTGTCTGTCGTGGGACGCACACCTGTAGAAGCCTTCATCTTCCCGTGTCACATTCTTAAGAGTCATCTTTATGACTCGGTCTGAACCGGACGAACTGTTAGAGTCAATCAATGCTCCGTTTTTAAAGAAGCTGGTTTGTTTGTGTTTGCCGCTCTGATGCTGATAACACAAGGTGACATCGTCATCCGTAAACACAGGGGAGGCTTGGGTCTTCAGAATTATGTCGCCATCTGTGGAAGAAAAATAGAAGGCAAGATTGAACTCCTACTACTTTTAGCCCCTAAGGATGCTGAATTTTTGCGGGCGCAAACATTCAGCATCCTTAGGGGCTAAGCCCCCCCTTTCTTTCAACCCTAGAAACGCCCCTGGTCCCACCCTCACTAAACTCTCGCAATTAACCCAGACAGGCAGAGCCTCGATTAGCAGAGGACACGGGGGACGAGTCCCATCGCTCAGCGGGGCCACGTCACCCCACATGCACCGTCACAGGCCGGTAGAGGGAGAAGAGCTCTGCAGGTTGGTTCTGTAGGTAAAGTTTCGCACCAAGAATATTTAAGGTTGCATTTTTGGGTCAGTATCAGAATAGTTCTTACACAAGCAGTGGATGTTCTCAACCTGCCTGTTTGGAAGGGGCTGTTTGGGCCGGTGCTGATGCTGGTTGCACGTTATCTTGCTGAAATTGAGAAAGAAAGAATGACCTGCAGGAATTGAGCTGTGGCAAGAAAAGTCCGACGAACACAAAGAGCAGTTCACCTGTTTACTCAACGTTCAGTGAATCTCAAACTGGAGTATCAGTTTTCATAAAGTAACAAACACAATCTTCAGACACAAGTTTTCAAAATAAAAGCTCTGTAATTCAGCTCGATATAAAGTATTTTAGCAACAAAATTAAGAATGTGCTTTTATTTTGTGGACAAATTGCTTAAGATAATGATTCTGTGAATGGTGTCGCCATGAGGGAGATCAGCATCTGCGACACACACGAACGCTCAGGTCAGTTTGATGTTGTTAAATAAAAAAAAATCATAATTATCAAAAGGATCTGGCAGAGCAGAAGATAAGTTCATCTCGGTCCACAGACTGAGGCACGCTGCCCAAGCCCCTCTGACCGCAAGCCGCTGTTTATACTGTTTATACTGAACCTACTGTGTGTGCTAATCACATCAAATTCAAAACTGCACATGTCAAGTGTGAAGCCTAAGACACGTGTTCCAAATACACACAGACTTCTGGAATCATCAGCTGAATACAATTGGAGTCGAAATTATATATTTTACTATCAGCTCTGGAAATCCAGAACAGAAAAGTTGAACCTCTGCACTAAAAAAAATACCCAGGGCTGTTTCAGCAGATACTGAGAATCACCGCCCAAGGTTGTATTAGCTGCTGTTTGCCTCCCACACTGAGCAGCATTCAGTTGTGGTGTACTTTATAGACAGGGCATGCGAGTGCAATAGACAAAGGTCAAGCTATTTCATTAAAAACATCTCGTCCTCCTCCACAGGCCACTGGGAGCGCTGCCAAGAGCGAGCGAGTGGAATCCCTCCGACACAATCAGGGCAGGAGGGACAGCGGAGTTACAGCGTCCATATGCATGGCCACATTCATACGTCAGGGGCTGCATTATGACCGATGGACAAAGAAATGCGCTGAAGGCAGGGGTGGACTGGGACAAAAATTCAGCCCTGGCATTGTCTGTCCAGACCAGCCCACTACATTATCAACGGACACCACATAGAAGTCCACAAATCTCGCGGCGTCTTCTCTCATGCATACTACTGTTACCACCTAGCTCAAAGATGGTAACAAGAACAGAGGCCACACACAAACCTCTTATGCCAAAAGTAAATGTATTTAACTCCAAATCAAGATAGCTCTAACTACGTAGTGGGATGTGTCAAATATGTTACGCGTCAGTGGCGTAAACAGTGTTTGGATGTGTGAAAATAAGGTGTGATGTATGTTGTAAGGTGCAGAAGCAAAGAAAAACAAAGGCTGAGGGCCCCATGCCCCTGGAAGCAGCCTTTAGATCTGCAGCTGAAGCCCAGCCCAAAAGGGCAGGCCCAGGGTGACGCCCCTGCCAGCTCTACCTGTGTCTGGAAAACAACTCCTCAGGCTCTCACATGTCCAGTGGTCAACCTGAGAAGGACATGGATACATTATAATGTCTCTAATCATCACAAATTAAGTATGATTTCATAAAACATAAAACATGATAAACTCACCAGACTAGAGGAGACTCAACAGACATGGTACAGTGAAGGCAGAGAGTGGAGGCAGACAGAGAGCAAGTCCTCGAACATGGACAGAGGGGGAACAACTCCTCAGGCTCTCACATGTCAAGTGGTCAACCGGAGAAGGACATGGATACATTATAATGTCTGAAAAATAAAGAAAATGTTTTCCTCTGTCCTGAACCTAGAGTTGAGAACTTTTTGGATGTGTGTTTCTTTTAAAACCTTTTGAAAATTATTATAATAATGAAGTATGAATTTATACATTAAAAAATACATGATAAACTTACAATTCTAACAGTGGTCCCAAATGTCCACATATAAAACGAAGGGAGAACGACTCCTCAAATATATCACAACAACCTGTAATAATTGATAATTTAGTGTACATGATCACACCATTAAGGATCAACACATAAGCACTCTCATCTCTATTTACAGCTCAGAAAGTTTACTGATGCTATGGCAACAGTAAACGACGTTAGTAGCTCTTAGCTAGCTTAGCTAAATCATCTGAACAATAATAACCCATAATATCACAATTCGGCATATTAAAACCAAATCAAAAACGTTTTCTACTCTGTTTTGGACATGTCTCAAAAATGTAGCCTAGCCAGCGCCAGGCCAACGTTACTTAACATGTCTGCCTCCACTCGCTCATCATTGTCGAGTCCTCCTCGCTCGTCAGGGCTCTCTGAGCCTGTCAGCCCATGACTGATTGACAATGACAAACAATAGACCAATAATATGTGTCGATACTGGCAACACACTGCTAGCCCTCTGTAGCCAATTGGCCGGCCCAATTGGAGGGAATTTAGAGAGGAAGAAGAGAAAAACAACAAAACAAAAAAAACCATAGCGGACCAGACCGGCCCACATTGGGTCAACGGCCCACCGGGACGATGCCCGGTATGCCAGATGGCCAGTCCACCCCTGGACGTGAGTATGTCAAATCCCACAGACTGCATCGAGGGTAAAATATGAATAACCTATTCATAAAAACTGTCTGAACTCCTGAAATTAAAACAAACTGAAGTTGGAAAAAGAGTTGAAAACAATTTGTGGTGTGCAGGTGCAGTGTTAGGAGACACAACTAGAGAAAATAACACAAAGAAAACTAAAATAGAAGTTGTTTTTAATTGTTTGACAGTTCAACATGAAAATGGAAAAATGTCTTAACTAAATTTGTTTAGCAATAACTTTCACGGAAAAAAGAAGAGAAGAAGAAACATTGTATATCACCTGTCACTGTCTTATAACTACAAGTAGAGATGGCCGTCCCCAAATTCACAATCACTCTTCAATTAATCAATACCCATTATCCCACTGCGCACATCCTGCGCAGAAGCCTACTGTGCAGGAATTGCGCACGCAGTTTTTCTTTTTTTTTCTTTTTTTTTTATTATTTTAAATTAAATTTTTCCCTGTTTTTATATTTAATTAATTTAAATTTACATAGTGTAAGATATTTAGCAATTAATAGGAGGAATCCTGCCAATTTAAAGATATCAGATTATTGCCAGTTTGAAGATGGGAGACTGTGGGATTTGAACCCGGTTCCTACTTGTTAAAGACGAACGCTCTACCGACTAGGCCACACCGCTTGCTGATTGCCGCGAGGAACTAAGCACACAAAGAAGATGGACAAATTATCGTATGCGTGTGTCCATGTCATTTTATGCTGCTTTTGATAAACACTTCAGAAAAAATATTTTCTACTTTACTACATATATTTGAAAGCCTTACTTAAAAGTTACTTTTATATTTTTGGCTTTTAGATACTGGATGATTTAACATGCTTTAAAACCTATTGTTAGAGAATGACCCAGTACTTTCCAACCTTGCCTTCGGAAGCCTTACAATAATCACAGTCTGCTGTGATGTTCTGAGGCTGCCCCCTGCTGGCTGCTGGGTTAATCAAAGCTGGTTTGTGCAGCTTGTGATTAACTAAAGTTGTCCATAAAAGAAAATCTTTAATATCCTTCAAGGGCAATTTGATTTACAACCAGCAATCAGTGCACGACCAAAATAAACCAATATATACAATGCAAAATTAGCTTTTAATAAATGAATTGATAAGTTGACCAAAAGAAAATTACCCCGTCAACTATTTAGATATTCTCTAAACATCTTCTACTTTTAATTTCCTGTTGTGTTTCTAATAATTATTAATGTTGTTGACATTTCCTTGATAAATGGGTGGAGGTTTTATTACCTCTGCTAAGGAGGTTATGTTTCATCTCTGATTTGTCAGTCAACAGGTTTATGTAATAAACTACTGGACCAATAACCACACAACTAGGTGTGTGGATCAGAGATGAACCTATACGGCTCTGTTGAGCTCTACTGAGTTCCAGTCTAGTGAATGAATCTGGAATCTTCTCTCAAACCCCCCCCCCCCCCCCCCCCATAGGGTTTGTAGTGTGAAGCTAATGAGATGTTTTATAAAGATGTGATCAAAAAAGTCAGACCAAGTGAATCCACTTTATTTTAGCATGAACAGAAAAAAAAGAAGGGAGTTTCATTTCACTTCACAACAGTGATAACAGCACGATGCATATGATATATATTTTTATTGTTTTTTTATAGCTTACAAATTTGTCTGCCTGTGTGTGCATCTGTTTACAGTCCAACAATTATGGGTAGGAGTGTTGGAGTTACGAACAAGAAGTGTGTCTTGTTCGCTTGACTTTAATAAAGTTACACATAAAGACAGAAGTTTCCTGTTGTCTATACGCGAGGACGCTACAATATGAACGTGTTCACAGTTCAAATTGATTATTTGTCATTGTGTTGCGTTCAGTTCATCGTTCTGATAAAAGTGAACGTGTTCAATAAACGCGGCCTTTTGCGTTCGTTCACGCAAAACACTGGATAATTGATAGTTTGATCAGACCGAAGTGAAACCTGCCACCTCGACAAACACTTCCTCCAATGTGCGCGCGAAAGAGACGCCTCTCTGACGTCACTTCCCACGCGCGCGGGCTCTCATGCTAACGGCGGCTACCTGACAACAGAGAGGAAAATGTCCGGGACATTGACAGTTTACTGAAGAACCCCGAGGAGACAAGCTGCAGTTACCGTGGACAGGTGGAGTGTTCCGGCTGTAGGCGGAGTGCAGGGAGACAGAGGGCCGCGCCGGAGCTTCCGAATCCCCGTTGGGACGCGGTGCCGCTCGGTTGTTGACATCCAGGACGGGGACGGATGTGGCCGCAGCTCCTCCGCCGTGTCAAGTTTCCAGCTTCGTGGCGGAAGTTTCCCTCCTCTCGTCTCCGTTTGAACCCGTAGTGTGTGGCCGGGGCTCGACCCCCCCGGTGCTCGGTCAGCGGCTGCCATGAAGCTGCAGTGCGACGTGGAGGTGGTGAATCGGATGCTGCCCACGTTCGGGATGAGGAATCGGGGGAAGGGGAACAGAGCGGTGCTGTCCATCGGGAGACATGTGGACAAGACGAGTCAGCGCGGCAACATCTTCATGATGATCTGCACCGCTAAAGACAGATCCGGCTCCAAGTACAAGGTCTGTTGTCATAGTTCACTACACGACTGCACTGACTGTCACCACTGATCACTAATGTGGGTCTGTCGTTGTTTTCAAATCAGGCCGATTGCAAGTTTCTTCTAATTATATGATTTCAAAGTTGCCGGTTTGTATTTTTATTAATTGTCAGTTGAATTCTGTAAACAGCAGGTGAAAGCGTGTAAACACAGACGCACAACAACTATGGCTGCATATAAAGTGACGTTTAGCTCAGGCTTATTATACACACACCAGATATCTGTCACACCACTTACAGCCAATGGGTCCACGATCTGTATAATTTGAATCCTCACTATTGATTAAGAGCCATGTTTGTATTCATAGAGACTTAAGTCGAGAACCAGGAAGTAATGTAACTAGTGCTGGATACTATATCAGTCAGTAGCGATAATTATCACAATAAATCTCATACTATTGTTTATTTTAAGGTTAAAATGGCTCCTGAGAGAAAGCTGTGGTTTCAAACTCTTCCCTATGAGAATGACAAACATTTTAAAACATTTACTAAATCTGAGGCCGATCAATCATATGTTTTGCCTCCCAACTGCGCTTACACGATGAAAATGCAAAACATCGATATATGATTGACACAATGTTAAAATCATATAGATATTATTTTGTTTTTTTGACTTATCATCCAGTCCTACATTCCATCTACTCTGTTCATATTGTTACTGACCTGGTTTACAGACATAAAGACATTAACCTCAGCTCAGCATCAAACATACATTTATCTTGCAGTAATAATTTGACACTTTAGTTCACTTGAATTCAGCATAGTTTGATAAAAAGTCATTTATTTATGAACTAACATCCAGGTCTTCTGTTATAGTTTCAACCTTTATTGACTGTATTTTTTTCTCATAGTCCCTTAAATAATTTTTTTTTAAATATTCATCATCTTTCCCAGAGAGACCTTGACTGGAAACTCGAGCAGTGTTGTTTTCAGAAACGCTTCCGTCAAGAGCCTATTTCTCTGATTTACAGTCATACCTCTTTAAAGTTGATATATAAACCAGCTTGATGACATAACAATTAACACGTTCTCCTGTGGAAACTTGTCGCGTGATTCACCCACCGTCTGCTCTCGTTTTGTGAAATGTATTTTTCCACTGTTCAACATGTGCCCACTTTCTCTTGCAGCTGAAAGACAACATAGAGAAGTTCTTCACATGGTTTGTGGAGGAAGGCAAAGCCACTGTGAGACTAAAGGAACCTCCTGTCGACATTTGTTTGAGCAAGGTACGAGGTCCTTCGTGGTATAATTACAGTCTGCGAGTAAAGGTGTTTAATAACAGAGGAAGAAGATATATTTAGATATCATTTCCTCTTAAAAGTAGCCACAGAAAGAGAATGGTACCAGTCCTTTGGTTCACAAGTGCATGAACAGCGCGGACTCATAGTGGTGTTTACCATGTGAGGCGAGAACAAATCGGGACAAAGACGAGTGTCGGGCTGTTTACTCGCACATTTATCAACCAGACAGACGTGGACGGTTGTTTTGACTGCAGCCGGTGCCTGGACAGACACCATAGAAGCCTCATTGTTTCCAGTTGCTGTTAAAAGCTCCCCTGGTTGTTTTGAAGCCGGGTTGACCTTTCACCCAGATTCTTCTATAGTTCAACCCGTCACAGAGACACACACACACACACATCTGTGAACTGACTGACACCGCATGATGCAGGTAAACAGGGAAAACAAGTCCAGTTATCCAGCTGAATGACAATTTGTTTTGAACCTTGACACCACTATAACAGAATATGGCCTTGAATTTGGTTGATAAGCTTAATGTTACAATTTGTTGGGTAATACAGGTGTTAAAAAGGCTTCAATCCCTTATTTCCTGATCTTCAATTTCACACGTGGTTTTCTCAACAGCATAAAGTCCATCAAATTCATTCAAAGGAAGTGTGTCAGGATGATTTCTCTGCTTTTTAATCTAGGTTTGATATTTTAAGGAATCCGGTCAGAGAGGAAACTGTGAACCTGCTGTTTCAGTCACCTGTTCATCCATCAATCCGCGTGTAACCTGATTTTTATGTATTCGTTTGCTAGGCTGATGCAAATAGCTTGAAAAACTTCCTCTCGGCCGCTCGCCTGGCAGACAGAGGAAGCGACACCAGCAGCCTGCCCCTCTCCACGCTCACGCCCGTCCGCGCCAGGGACGTGGAGCAGCCCAAGAAGAAACTCACCATCGTGTCCAAGAAGGACTACCCCCTCGCCTCCAGCTTCCCCTACTCTCTGGAGCAGCTGCAGGTGTCCTACTGCAAACTGTCCCGTGTGGACATGCGGATGCTGTCCCTCAAAGGTAAAGAGAAATGACCGAGTTGTCGGCTCAGTGGTGGAAATTAAATTCTGGCCTATAGAGTTTAACGGCATTTGATTTTTTTTTAAATACACTTTTTATTCCCTTTTAAAGTTCATAGAACATTGATTATGTTAAGATTTGCCAGATTTACGCACAAATGTTTCCTGCTCAGTCTGTTAAAATAGTTTTATTATGTTTTATTATCAGGTGGGAGGTTTTCCAAACTAGATTTACCGATGTAAAATGTTGGGTCCAGTGTTCTAAGAGCTTGAACTTTAGTAGAAACAAATAGAGGAGCTGAACTTGTGCTGCTTTGATTTAGCCTCTCTTACCCCCCACAATTTGTTTCCCCATTTTGATGGCAATGCATGACCAAATAGCTGGAGTAGCTCTTTAAGTTATAATCACTATCTTTCTTCTTTTTTTTTCCATTATGCAGCTCTCCGCAAACTGGACCTCAGCAACAACCACATCAAGAAACTTCCTGCCACCATCGGGGACCTCGGCTGCCTCTCTGAACTCATCCTCCACAACAACCACCTGGAGGCGTTCAGCGTGGCGCTGTGCCTGTCCACGCTGCAGCGGACCCTCCAGCTCCTGGACCTCAGCCAGAATCGACTGCAGACGCTCCCCGCCCAGTTCTGCCAGCTCAGAGAACTGGTCAACCTCAAACTGGACGACAACGAGCTCGCCTGTCTGCCGTTTCACGTCGGCCAACTCTCGAAGCTGAGGTTCCTGTCGGCAGCACACAACCAGCTGGTGGCGCTGCCCGGTGACTTCCGCAAGCTGAGTCTGGAGAACCTGGACCTGTTCGGAAACCCCTTCATCCAGCCCAATCCTATGGACCACACAATGCAGCTCACATTCCCACTCCCACTTCAAGAGTTAGCCTCCCGGGCTCTGTCCAACCTCAGGTGAGCAGGGCTGCTCAGAGCATCCTCTTTTATCACCTCCACCAAGGAGGTTTTGTTTTCAACAGTAATTTACTGTCACTTTAATTGATAGTTAGCAGGATTTGTAAAAAATACTGAAATGATTATAATTTGAATTTTGTGGAGGAGTTGGGAATGATCCAAGGAAAAACCCTTAAAACTTTTTGAGTGGATTCCGGAATTATATTCACCTTCTTGGTGAACATGACGAGACAGGGCCTTGGCAGAGTCATGAACTCTACCCTTCTAGTTTAGTCTTTGGTTCACAAGCTCTTACAGCACGCTCATGAAATTCTTTCTTTCTGATTCACTTCACAGCATACCGTACGGACCTCACCTCATCCCTGCCCACTTGTGTCGGGACCTGGAAACAGCCAAGACCTGCGACTGCGGCCGCGTCTGCATCAACTTCTACATCAAGACGGCCGTCAGCATGAACCTGCACCAAGTCTCTCAAACGGTCGTCCTGGTGGATGACATGGGAGGCACAGATGCTCCGGTGCAGCAGCACTTCTGCTCGCTCTCCTGCTACTCTGAATTTTTGGACAGCTCCCTCCAAAGAGGAATAAGATGAGCAGGTACAAACTGTGGTTTCACCGAAAACCTGTAAACAGCTGGAACCTGCATTGGATACCTTGAAGGTATCTTTTGAGACATTGGCAAGAAAAATCCGCAGTAGTAAATAGCTCAGTGGTAGTTTTCTTCTAATGACTTTTAATAAAAGGACAATGTCGACTCTAGCTGTGTCCCAATTCAGGAGCCGCCTCCTTCAGAGGATCTGGTCCGTGTGGCATAGGAAGGCTGAGCCAAAAGGATGTGGTCTACGGAGGAAGCCTGATACTTGGTGGTGCCATTACCCCATTGAAGTTTGTCACTATCCTAGAAAAGGTTCTCCCTTCGATGGTTGCTGATGAAAGGACGCATTTGAAAGAGCCCTCGAAGTTGGACAGCATAGTCGCACCACCGTGACGCAGTCAGTCTTCAAATGCAGCTTCTGAAGGATGCTGCCCCTGAATTTGAGACACAGCTTCTGTTTGGCTGTTTTTAAAAGTGCTTCAAGCTGCCTGTTTTACTCTCACGTTCAAGCTGTACTGCACTTCCCACATATCAAGGATGACCATGGAGACAAGCATAAACCTCACTCCTGTATCTGCTGGTCCCTCACTGTATGTAACGATAGTGAGGCAACAACACTGAGACTAAATGATGTTTCTGTTCTTCCTGCCTCTGAGAGCAAAATCCAGGTTCCTCCACTGACCTACTTGTCCTCGGCAGGGGAACAGAAACGTCGGATGAATCTCCTGAACTCGGTGCCTCAGGGCTCATCAGCCTCACTAAATGGAGTTGGTTTTTACTGTGCTAATGACCCACAAGTTTTTATACATATATACATCTATATATATATGCACTGTATGAAAAAAAATTAATAAAATTAAAGCATTAGCTCTCTTGTCTTTGGTAATTTATTATGGGTTACTGACTTTATTTATGCATCATGTAATTGAAAATAACTTGAACAATGTTTTACGATGAACTGAGATTGTAAACTGCTGTAATAGAGAAAACGAGAGATCTCAGTCCAGCTCATACATCAGGGCGTTATGGAGGATGAACCCAGCAGGTGTGGAATGATCACTGAGGACGTTTTCCTTTCCATCTTCATCAATTTCCCTCAGTAACGCAGGCTCTTCGTTGTGCACTGGGGTTTGGAAGATCTGCTCCGTGTGCAGGTCGTCCTCGTCCAGGTTGTCCCTCTTGCTCTGCTCTCCCGAGCCTCCTCTACCCGGCTCGTTTGCTGTTTCTGTTTCAGACACTTCAGTCCCTTGGGAAACGTCCTCTACGACGTCGTGGCCTGATAATTCCTCACCGGATGTGTGACTGTGAAACTCAACTGCTTCCACCTAGAACAGAAAGAATACTTCTTTAAAAGAAGAAAGAACTCGGCAGATCAGTTTTACCACACAACTAACCTGGGCAGGACTTATCTCACCTGAACATTTTGCAGGTTTTCCTCCATCTTTTCAGTTTTCTCTTGGATCTCTGTCAGATTTACTTCTTCCTCCTCTCTGGAGTGTTCAGCTGTCAATTTTTCTTCATTCACATTTTCCTGTTTCTGCTCTTCTGCGTTCTCCTCCTCTCCTCTTTCCTTCTCCACACTTTCTTCTTTTTCGTTCTGCTTCTTGCATTTTGCCTCCCTCTCCACACCGTCTTCAGTCTCTTCCCCTTCTTTCTTATGTGGTCTCCATTCTTCCTCCTCGCCTACTTCACTTCTTTCCTCCCCCTTTACACCCCCCTGATCTCCTCTCATCTGCTCCTCTCTGTCCTCATCTTCACCTCCCCCCGTTGTCTGCTGCTTCTTATCCTCTTCATATACTCTTTCCTGCTTTACTTCCTCATCATCCTCCTCAACACATATTTGCTCCTCCTCACCTTTCTCGATCCCCCTCTCCTGCTCCTTCCCTCTCTCCTCCTCGCTTTCCTTCACATTCCTTTCATCAACACCTTCACCCTGACCGTCACCAACAGTCGCAGCAGGCCATGAAGCATAATCAAACACTTCATTAGAGGGAAGAACAGGCAGTGTGACCGTCAGCTGTCCTCTGTGCTTGTTAAACTTGGCCTCTCCTTTGTCCTCGTCCACAGGGTAGGCCAGAGGCAGCTCGAGCCTGTACGCCGGTTTCTCGGAGTCTAGCACCAGCGTCTGCTTCATCACCTCAAGGCTGGTGTCTGAGACGGACTTCAGCAGAGGCAGGTCAATGGTGACAACTATCTCCTTGGGCCTGGGGCTCTGAGCTGAGTCTCTGGAGTTCCTGAAGTCCTGCAGATCGACAAAATGTCGGTACTTCACCGTGTAGTTGGGCTGGGTCGGCTCTTTGCTCTGTTGAGGCTGGACCTGGAAACTCTCAGGTTCTGCATCACTGCTGTTTCTTGATGCAGGTGACTCTGAGGGTTTGGTTTGCGAGGATGGGGCAGGTCCTTTATCCCCAGGGAATGGAAAGGCAAGAGGGTCAGGCTGCACTGGGGGCGCCTCGTCTTTGTATCCAGGTATGGGTTTGCGAATGACACAAGGCTGGGGGGTGCCCTTGTACTTTGTTTTCAACTGCCGCATGTTTTTTTTGTCCAGAGTGACTTGAAAGGCCTTCTCGATCCCCTGAATGGCTGTGCTGTCCACCATGTCCATGAACCTCTTGTTTTTGCTCGCTATGTGGAGGGTGTCAGGGTGGAAGATGACATCATAGATGGTGACCTGGTTCCCCTGTGTGTCCGTGTCCTTTCTCCCTGGGTGCAGACTGTGGGGCATGGACCAACTCTGCCCCCTGCGGCCATCCTCCGACACACCACTCTTACACTCGGGTTTTCCAACTTTCTCGTTGGAGCAAATGTTGATGAAACACTTTCGGCTGCCGTCCGCACTCGTCTTCAGAGCCCTGAAAGGTTCCGGGTGGATGAAGTCGATGCTGTTTCCTCTCTCACGCTCCAAAAGCTCGATCTCCTCTTCGTACCTCCTCTTGTTCTCCGGGTCTGATATTTCCTCCGCGTAATCTCGCAGCATCTCCCTGAACTTGTCATCTCTTAACGCTTTTCTCAGCCTGTCCACTTCATCCGCCGTCATGTCCAGGTCTTTCAGGTTTTGTCCGGCCTCCATGTTGGCGATTTGAGCTAAACTAAGTTCACTGAAGTTCGAGTTTTCCTGCAGAGTCACCGATACACGAATGGAGCCGTCTTTCATATCACGCTGTTTAAAAGCAGCTGCCTTTGATTCCACACTGTTTAACGGCCAGCTCAGAGAAGAAGTCAGATTATAACATATTCACCGACACTATCTACTCCCGATAAAGTCGTAAACTGCGTGTCAGTTGCTACGTTCTTTACGTACTGCCTGAGTCTATGTGTAACCATGGCAACTTGAGAGTTGGTAGTGTAACAAGGAAACACGTCCCCGAGAAACATTTACCCACATCACTTCCGGCAGGTTCACGAATGATTTTAACCAACAAGATATATAAATTATATTCATAAAAGAAAAAATAGACCTACTTTATTAATTTATCTTCATGTTTACAATTGACTAAATTAACGTATTAGTTAGCTATTGTGCAATTAGGCTAAATGGGATATATCATTTATTGTTATTTAATACATTTTCATTCCAAATCCATTTACTTTATTCTTGCGGGCTATTTAATTGTCAAACAAATAATTGTAATATATTGTATATTACATACATGATTAAATATAATGTTCTATAAGTGAAAAGTTCTAAATATATCTAAAAACAATACCCTTGCCATATTTCTCTCCTTAAATTTGCAAGGATGTCTTCTTCATTTATAAATAAACATCAAACTTGATGTAAATGAATACACTCAATTTTATTCACAGTGATAAAAAGGAACTTGTTCCCAATTATTGGTTTTAAAGTTATTGTTGCATTAAAGTAGTTCTGGAGTGTGGAGGAGCACAGTCAATCAATTGACATTAGTGTCTCAATATATAATAATAATAATAACTGTTTGTTTCGTAACAAAATGTAATAAAATAAATTTGTTTTTAAGGAATGTGTTTGCTTCACATACAGATGATACTGATTCTTAATTACTATATTTAACAATTATATAAAGCTCAATATGTGTAAAACAAGTACCCAGTCAATATTTATATAGTAAGCAATGGAAAAAAACGACTGTAAAAAGAGGAAAAACAGAATAAAGATATTTCCTCTTTTTCACAAAAATAGTGAAATTCCCTGTGTGTATTTATAATACTGTAAAGTATTGCAAATATATTCAAGCAATGAAAAGTTAGTATTTGCCTTACGTGTCTTTTTATTTACAAAAAGAATATTTGGAGTTGAACATTTTAGATGAAAATATTTTACGTTTTATGTTGATCATTAAAAAATTGGATTCTAAGTGGACAAACATATAAATGATCAAATGAAGTGCAACACCTAACAGAACATCTCGTATAATTGAATGTGTATTTGATGTCATTCTACCAGCAGGTATCGCTGCAGACCAGCGCTCGGTGGCGCCAGGCCAATGAGTATGTCGGTCAGTAAGGCAAAGGGGCGGGTACGCAGAGGAGAAAGGTGATTGGTCGCACCCCCCAGCGGTTCATATTTCTCACCATGTGATTGGAGGCCGGGTAAACTAGTAGTTACCGGGTGTCAATGTGTGGATGAGCGGGAGGATGGATGTTCGTCATCATTCATCTCAACTGCATCTTGTTGTATTTTGCATTGTTAAATCTACACATACATACTTCTGATTTCTGAGTTTGAAGCAAGAACATTAAAAAAAAATCTCACAGGGTGGTAAATTCTGTATAAACTGTATCTTTCAGTGTTTCCACTGGTAATAAGAACAGGGGGTGTCTGCTGAAAGATACCAGAGATATGTGTATGAAACCCAGTGGTGTGTTACGCAACAGGCACACAGCTCCAATGGAACAGGGCTGATGCCTCAAATAATCTGCTGATGAACAAGCAAACAGACGTGTCTCCTCTGACTCATCAGGCATCCTGGCTCTCGGCTAATGACCAGGACACCATGTCCCCAGATTGTCTCGGTAGAAAAGCTTTACTCACAAAAACAAAAAAATATTATTCACTGAGCAGGAAGCTTCCCACAGGCTAGTCAGCACATTTCAGAGGACATGAGTGAGTTTCAGCTGACGAGGGAGAGAGGGCGGTGGTGGGGGCAGTCGCAGTGTGACGCAAACAGGATGTGGGCCGACACTCACTCCCTCCGGGAAAGATCGCTGACTCTACAATGATCCAGCGCCTTGTTTTTCTAGGATTAGTTATTGGAAAGTCACAAGATGAACAAATCGGACTTGTTTTATCCGTTTTATTTTATTACAAATATGTATTAAATAATATGAAAAGTTATACGGGGAGATATAATCAAGGTATAATCATAGTATTGTTGATTAATATTCATATATACACATTTGTCTTTCATGTCAATATTTTTTCCCAGATATGACAAATAAATGCAATCATACAACAATACAATACATTCACATAGATATCTGTTTTGAGGATGGGGAGAAGGTGAAATGTGTAAGACAAACTTCATACAAAGGCTTTGGCAAGGGTGCATACAAATGATCACTTATATCAAAGTAAACAAAGAGTCCTTTAGAGGAACATACATGTACAAATTAACAGTAGAGAGGAAGAAAAGAGTCCAGTGCATGTTTTTTTTTCTCTTTCCCATGAGTAGAAGAGCAGCAGCCTCCTGTGCTTGGCTACTCTCCGAATCCCTGTGGTATCTTGGGAGTGAGTGGGATGGCAGTGTTCAGGGTCTATTTCGAGGCCGCAGGTACCAGCATGCTTATTGTGGCGAGGCCTGGTTTTGAGGGAGGCGTTTTGCCCACAGCCATTTTGTTCAAGCTCCTGACGTCGGCCTGCCAGGAGGGAATTTTCTTTGTGGTCATGTGGCGCCGCGCGTGTTTGGTGAGGTGATCGCTGCGCATGAATCGCCGGTCGCAAACGGGACACACAAACTTCTTCTCGCCGGTGTGCGTTCGCCGGTGACGGGAGAGCTCGTCGGAGCGGGCGAACCTCTTGTCGCAGCCGTCCCAGCTGCAGCTGAACGGCTTCTCACCTAAAGGAGAAAAACAGCGAGAGGCAGCAAGTGAGTCACATTGCAGTCATAAAAACTTCTCGCGTCACATTGCCCGGTCTGACATAACAATGAGCTCACTCTCTTTCCCTCGGGAGAAGCAAGCCCAAAGAAGGAATGCTTTATAAACAGGATGTCAGCCTAAGCTATGTTAGTGACACTAAACTCCCTATCTCATGAGTTTCAGCCAAACCACACTCTCTTAAGTGCTGCTCACCTGTGTGTGTTCGAAGGTGAGCCTTGAGATGTGAGCTTTTGAAGTATGTCTTCCTGCAGCCGGGGAAGGTGCACACATAGTTTCTCCTGCGAGAAAAGTCCATCTTTGCGGGCGCCGTGCTGCAGCTGGGCCCTGCTGGTACGTACATGGGGGCCGGGGCCAGAGGTAGCAGCTTGGTGTTGCCCAGGGTCATGACAGTCTGCGAGCAGTGAGAGGCCTGAGACACTGAGGACTGAGGGAGGACCAGCATCACCGTCCCCTGGGGCATAGCCGAGCCCACAATGAGGGACTGCTGCATAGTGCCGGTGTTCGCTGAGGTGTGTTGGGAGAGGATCGGTGTGGTGGTGGTCTGAATGCCATTATTGGATGTCTGAACCGTGCCGGGGATGAAGGCTGAGATTATCCCTGATTGGCTGCTCACAGGGAACATCTGGCAGATGATTTGAGGGCTCCTGACTGGAGGTGGGGATAGGGTTGCTGTAATAATGGGAGGGGATGGGCTGTTTTGCGGTTGGGCGTTGAAAGGGGTGGGGGTGGAGACAATGTCCAAACAGGGTTTTGAGGGACTGGGCCTGAATTCTGTCTTTAATGATGCGAGAGGAGAGGGAGGTGAGGTTATCTGCTCAGTCCTTGTGATGTGCTGCTGCTGCTGCAGTTGTTGCTGCAGGCAGACCATTGTAGCCATCACTGTGTCTCTAGTTTTCTCTGGATTGGGGGCCACTGGAATGTGGTGTTGGCAGGGGGTGCTGTCTGCGGTGTGGCGGATGACGCTGGTCGCCATGGCTCGGCAGGGCTGTGGCGGAGCGGGGAGGGAGCTTTTTTTTTCAGCAATGGGTGCCAGGAAAGGTTGATGGAGACCGGGCCCACCACGCTGCAAGGACACAGCCAAGCTGGACTGGAGGCCAGTGCTGGATGTGGAAGTCTCAACAAAGCTGGGGCTGTGAGGGGGAGTCATACACTAGAAAGAGAGGGAAAAAAGGGGAGGTAGAGGAGTGTGCCATAACATCACAGTGTGTGCCTTTAGTTTACAAGCACCTGTGTTTGCAGAAATCACGAGTAGCAGCAGACAGGTACATACAAGGATAATGTTAACACTGAGCTATAAACTGAGGTTTTTATGACCCTGTATGTGCAAGAACTAACTTTCTGAAGGTCAACATCACTCTCATGCGATAAAGCACCGTCATCTTTAGATATTACATCGAAAAGGTTACGGGGTTCGATGCAAACCTTGATATTCAGGAATACCCTTTACTACTCAAACACCTGATATCTAAGTCTCGCTCCAAACTCCCCCTTGCAAAACCTGAAATACACTTTATCGAAATGGCCCGACACATGTAAAGTATGAGGAGTGTCTCACCAGGGAGGAGAGGGACACAAAGTCCTTCGGGGGCTCCGGAATCTCTGGCGTCAGGAGGGAGTCGCAGGAGTCCGAGGCCGGAGTGAGGGGTCGGGGCTTGCAGGGGCTCGGCCTGTTGTTGCTGGGAAAGAGGCCCTGGCCCCAGGAGCTCATACACACCAGGGCCTCCGCTGCCTCCAGGTCTGTGTACTCCAGGCCAGAGACGGAGTGCTCGCTGTCATGCCTCCTCCTCTTTGCGAAGGACACATATTGATCCATGCACTCGGTCTGGAGGGAGGAACAAACGAACGTCAGACAAATGAAGCAAAATTAACGTTCTTTGGCGTCCTGCGGTTGCCGTAGTCACACTGCATGATGGGTTGTGTGGACATATGACATTGGCATGGATGCAAACAGATGGGGGGGGGGAGCTTTGCAATCTAAGATTTCGCAGTCAGCATCTGAAGTTCCCGGGTTCACTCTGCACCATGCTGCCAATAAAATGAGAGGGGAGGGGAGGGGGGGGTGTTGGCGACTTCACCTCAGCCCAGCATGCATTGCCGGTGGCTCGCTGCCAGGACACCTCCCCTCGCCAAATATAGACCAAACAGTGACGTGCTGCCGAGATGAGCCATGTGAAATCCCCCATAAAGCGGGTTCGGATCAGGAAGTGGCTACAACTTTTATTATAAATTCATGCGGAGAACAAAGCGTATTATTGAAGCTCCGCCCCCCTCCAAAAATAAAAAAATAAAAGAGGCAAACCCGGTGACCCTGGCAGACTTCCTCCCACGTTATTTTAAATGATCCCAAACAACACATTAGTGTTACTTTTTTTAAATATAGAACAAAACGCAAAGTAGAAATGCAGCGGTGACATAAAAAAACAAAATAAAAACAAATGTTAACTTATAAATATTGATTTAAGAGGAGTGATTCAGCTTCACGGGGGATGTTAATGTGACAGTAAATAATATGAATAGAAGGACACATCAATCTAGCTTGTTTACAGACACCGCGGGACCGCTGTGTAAACAAGTGGACGTCAGAAACAGAAAACTAAGGTAACGGGTGGGAAAAAACGTCTTACCCCGTGGGAGTCCATGTCCGCGGGTTCACGCGATGGCATCGATGGGTGAGAGAGAGAAACCGGTGGTCGTTGCTCTTGTTGTCGTTCGGGAACAAAGAGACGCGGCGGTTGGCAGCGCTCGGGTCGCGCAGGGTTTGTGTGACTGAGCCGCTGCTGCCTCCTCTCAGCTGAGAGACTACAACACGGGCGAGAAACACTCAGACACAAAAAAAAAAAAAGGAAAACAAAACTCACAACACGCACTGGCGGGTGGCAACACTCGGCCAATGGCGTTCGAGTGTGTGCGGGGGCCCGGCCAATGGGGGAGCGGCGCGCGCGTGAACACTGCGTGCTAACGGGGCGGTTGGAGGAAACGGGGTGCGTGGCCGTTGGTGGGCGTGGCCGCGGAGTCAGCAGTGTCAGAGTAAACCCGATGAACCTCCAGCAGCTAAACTGGGCGAAAGGTCGATTGAGTCTATGAGGCGTTCCAGGACTGTGGGAACAAAGCGATCACACAACTCTATGCGGCTTCTAGGTTGCAGTCGTCGTGTGCACTTTAACAAAGGGTCCACGTCCACTAGTGCAATTAAGTTCAGTGTTTAAATTGAAGATAAAAACATGGTATATTCATGTTATATCCAACTTACAAATATGTTCAGCTGGACTTGGTTGAGTTTTTTCACGTCTTATCCAAGAAGCTTCTTCAGTTCTAACGGAAAAAATTTAGGGTCGTTATGATTCATTAAGGAGTCCCTAACGAGAGGTGAAACGTCTTTATACTCAACCAAGTCCAGTTGTCGTGTTATTTTATTACTTGGATATACCATGACCTGAAAGACAGAGAATCTCCACAGATAAATAAAAACAATAGTGCTTTGGTCCAGTTTTGGCCCGCATTCAGCCCAGGTACCACTTAGAACGATCACACTCAGGTGGCTTGCTCCTGTTGGCCTGTTGTGGGCCACAAGTAAGCCAGAGCAATACCGCATGTCAACCAAAGGGGCCAAATATGGCCCAAATCTGCTTTGTGCTCTTTGGGCCATAAGCTGTTTCAATAACTGGAGAATTGGGTCCGGAGTTTACCCAGTTTTAATTTCACAAATCCACAACATAGCAGGAAGTTCTTGGCACAGACGCATTCATTACCCCCCCAGAATCAGAATCAGAATGTATTTATTGCCAAGTAGGTTTACACCTGAGAGGAATTTGCTCTGGTTATTGGTGCATACAATGAACATAGAACATAAAAACATACAAACACACATAAGAAAAGCAATAAAAATAAACAATATATATTTACTCACTATTTACTTCTTATTTACTCCCTTTTTCTAATATTTATACAAAGTAACATTTATTTAGACATAAACATATCTAAATAAAACATATAATAGATAAAAGATATAAAAAGTGAAGTAAACAATCCTTCCCCACTTTTCAGGCGAGAGGTGGAGCAGCCAGATGCAGCCCCTCACACTCTGTTGACATCTTCTTCTGTGTCTTCTTTGTGTGTCACTGCTTTTTAACTGTAAGATTTTTGTGTCCCTTTAGTTTTTTCCTTTTTGTTTTCTTTTCAGTATTTTCACTGTCACGTGTTACAAGCATCATCCTCTGCTGCGTTCACACATCAACCTGGATTTTCTGCAAACTTTATACAAGGCAGATAAAGTCCGTGGGAACTGCAGAGCATCTCACTTGGACACGCACCTCCTCCGGAGAAATACAAAGGATCTGCAGAGTCCAGTGCATGTCTGAAAGCAGCTACAGTCACCATTAACTTTACGCTCACATGCAGATTACATCTTGCCTAGAGAACCAAATATTTACCAGGCCCACATTTGTTATGGGATATTTGGGCCACATTTGCTGTTTGACAGTGGATTTCAAAGTCGGGGTTTGAGGTTCCTCGACCTTCCAAGTAGATAAACTGTCTTGAGGGGGCGTTCCAGTTGCAACTTCCGACGCGGGGGTTGGAAATTCCTACCTCTGTTGTTATGTAGGCAAATCTGCAAATGTGTGCATTGCACAATATTAACCCCATATTAAAAGGTAGAATATAACCACTTATGAAAAAGGTTTCAAGTCTATATGACATCAATACGCACAGCTTTTATTTTAGATTAGTTAATAGTTATTACCCAAATGTTGCAGTTCTTCTCTGCCAGTGGAGACTGTAGTTTACATTCTGCAGAAACACTCAAAGAAGGTTTCCCAGATGTGATCAACACTTACAGACACATCTTACTAGGCTATTAGAAAACGACATTTTAACACTGTTTCGATTGCATACAACACATTGTTGGTGATGGAAAACTTTAAAAAGCATTAAAAGCGAAAGGGCTTAAGCGAGTCTCATTTTAACCACCTTTCCCACAGCACGTGAATGCAACACCAGTTTCAGATGAAGCGCCTTGTTTTTTCGAAGCTATTTGTGCAGGTTTCTCACGCAAAAAAACAGATAAACAAGTCACTTTGATGGTTCATAACACAAACACAAATTCACCAAGCAACAAAGTGAGTCGAGTACGTTTCGAATCCACGTTATTGCTACAGCCTGTAACCTTGTAGTAGAGTAAAAAATGTTACATTATTCCTTCAAATGTTTCAGACATGTGAGGTTTATTGAGGTTTTCGATGTAAAGTAGGTTATCTATTAGAGGTCACTAGTTAAACTACAAATAACAAGTGAATGAGGCAGCAGTGGTACTGGTGAACCACACCTATGGTCAGGATCTCGATGCGTCTTTTGTCTGTAGCTGTTGTTTTAAAGGATGTCTGGATGGAGGCAACATCAGAGCTCCCTTAACATTCATATGGGCTATATGAGGTTTTTCATTTATATATTATCACAGTTACATCTGCAGCAAATTGAGCCTTTAAAATAGCCTGTGATGCATTTAGGTCTAGATGAACTGCAATGATTTTGCAAGAGATGTAAAGCAAGGATCACTGCGCTCTCTTCCCCCCTGATTCTAAACACGTTCTTTAAACTTCATGTAAATGTTAACGTATGTTTGGCAGCTTCTCCTCTGGGGCGCTGTTGAACCGTCTCCATGAGTTCATTCTCGGGCGGAGAATTCAAATTGGTCCTGACCTACATTTACTGTTACATCACCAACTGCATTTGGACAAAGGGAGAAATGTGTCAGAAAGTCCCAACGAACTTCTCGGAGCCATTGTGTGAAGAAGATGCTGTGATTATGCTTCTAAAAAAAGTTTCTTATTTGATTTGAACCAACGTAGGTCTACTTTAGTAAAAGAAAAGAAGCACAGTTGGCCAAACCGGACTGTCACGAGCACACCCCCCATGACCTTTTATATTACGTGATTGTTTTGCGTATATATCTACTAACCCCCACATGACCAAGATGTACCTTATGTCACTCTTAAACCGGTGTTTGCGGCTTGCCTGCAGCATAAGGGTGTGTAGCAGGTGTGTTAGCCTGGCTCTGGCGCCGCGCTGCTAAGGTAGGCTGCACCACAGTACATGACTCACATAAGCATGACCTCAGGGAGCAATGAGGTCCCGGAGCTGGGGCAGAGCAGGCCACAATGCAGGCAGTTAGAGAGCAGAGAGGGGGAGAGGGAGGAGTAACGGCATGACAGACAGGCCGGGCCTAAGTTCAGAGACCTGTTTGTGATGTAAGTGGGGAAGTCAGCCTCAACTGGGTTAGGGAATCTGGAGGAAAGGTTACGCTGGCCCTACGTGGGCCTCTGCATGCACACCCTCCCCTATACAGCCAACTCCCCC